>NW_027210226.1:0-93510 GCF_027789765.1 Dendropsophus ebraccatus | reverse complement strand
AAAGGGGGGGGGGTGGGGGGGGGGGGGGGGGGGGGGGGGGGGGTGGGGGGGGGGGGGGGGGGGGGGGGGGGGGGGGGGGGGGGGGGGGGGGGGGGGGGGGGGGGGGGGGGGGGGGGTGGGGGGGGGGGGGGGGGGGGGGGGGGGGGGGGGGGGGGGGGGTGGGGGGGGGGGGGGGGGGGGGGGGGGGGGGGGGGGGGGGGGGGGGGGGGGGGGGGGGGGGGGGGGGGGGGGGGGGGGGGGGGGGGGGGGGGGGGGGGGGGGGGGGGGGGGGGGGGGGGGGGGGGGGGGGGGGGGGGGGGGGGGGGGGGGGGGGGGGGGGGGGGGGGGGGGGGGGGGGGGGGGGGGGGGGGGGGGGGGGGGGGGGGGGGGGGGGGGGGGGGGGGGGGGGGGGGGGGGGGGGGGGGGGGGGGGGGGGGGGGGGGGGGGGGGGGGGGGGGGGGGGGGGGGGGGGGGGGGGGGGGGGGGGGGGGGGGGGGGGGGGGGGGGGGGGGGGGGGGGGGGGGGGGGGGGGGGGGGGGGGGGGGGGGGGGGGGGGGGGGGGGGGGGGGGGGGGGGGGGGGGGGGGGGGGGGGGGGGGGGGGGGGGGGGGGGGGGGGGGGGGGGGGGGGGGGGGGGGGGGGGGGGGGGGGGGGGGGGGGGGGGGGGGGGGGGGGGGGGGGGGGGGGGGGGGGGGGGGGGGGGGGGGGGGGGGGGGGGGGGGGGGGGGGGGGGGGGGGGGGGGGGGGGGGGGGGGGGGGGGGGGGGGGGGGGGGGGGGGGGGGGGGGGGGGGGGGGGGGGGGGGGGGGGGGGGGGGGGGGGGGGGGGGGGGGGGGGGGGGGGGGGGGGGGGGGGGGGGGGGGGGGGGGGGGGGGGGGGGGGGGGGGGGGGGGGGGGGGGGGGGGGGGGGGGGGGGGTGGGGGGGGGGGGGGGGGGGGGGGGGGGGGGGGGGGGGGGGGGGGGGGGGGGGGGGGGGGGGGGGGGGGGGGGGGGGGGGGGGGGGGGGGGGGGGGGGGGGGGGGGGGGGGGGGGGGGGGGGGGGGGGGGGGGGGGGGGGGGGGGGGGGGGGGGGGGGGGGGGGGGGGGGGGGGGGGGGGGGGGGGGGGGGGGGGGGGGGGGGGGGGGGGGGGGGGGGGGGGGGGGGGGGGGGGGGGGGGGGGGGGGGGGGGGGGGGGGGGGGGGGGGGGGGGGGGGGGGGGGGGGGGGGGGGGGGGGGGGGGGGGGGGGGGGGGGGTGGGGGGGGGGGGGGGGGGGGGGGGGGGGGGGGGGGGGGGGGGGGGGGGGGGGGGGGGGGGGGGGGGGGGGGGGGGGGGGGGGGGGGGGGGGGGGGGGGGGGGGGGGGGGGGGGGGGGGGGGGGGGGGGGGGGGGGGGGGGGGGGGGGGGGGGGGGGGGGGGGGGGGGGGGGGGGGGGGGGGGGGGGGGGGGGGGGGGGGGGGGGGGGGGGGGGGGGGCGGGGGGGGGGGGGGGGGGGGGGGGGGGGGGGGGGGGGGTGGGGGGGGGGGGGGGGGGGGGGGGGGGGGGGGGGGGGGGGGGGGGGGGGGGGGGGGGGGGGGGGGGGGGGGGGGGGGGGGGGGGGGGGGGGGGGGGGGGGGGGGGGGGGGGGGGGGGGGGGGGGGGGGGGGGGGGGGGGGGGGGGGGGGGGGGGGGGGGGGGGGGGGGGGGGGGGGGGGGGGGGGGGGGGGGGGGGGGGGGGGGGGGGGGGGGGGGGGGGGGGGGGGGGGGGGGGGGGGGGGGGGGGGGGGGGGGGGGGGGGGGGGGGGGGGGGGGGGGGGGGGGGGGGGGGGGGGGGGGGGGGGGGGGGGGGGGGGGGGGGGGGGGGGGGGGGGGGGGGGGGGGGGGGGGGGGGGGGGGGGGGGGGGGGGGGGGGGGGGGGGGGGGGGGGGGGGGGGGGGGGGGGGGGGGGGGGGGGGGGGGGGGGGGGGGGGGGGGGGGGGGGGGGGGGGGGGGGGGGGGGGGGGGGGGGGGGGGGGGGGGGGGGGGGGGGGGGGGGGGGGGGGGGGGGGGGGGGGGGGGGGGGGGGGGGGGGGGGGGGGGGGGGGGGGGGGGGGGGGGGGGGGGGGGGGGGGGGGGGGGGGGGGGGGGGGGGGGGGGGGGGGGGGGGGGGGGGGGGGGGGGGGGGGGGGGGGGGGGGGGGGGGGGGGGGGGGGGGGGGGGGGGGGGGGGGGGGGGGGGGGGGGGGGGGGGGGGGGGGGGGGGGGGGGGGGGGGGGGGGGGGGGGGGGGGGGGGGGGGGGGGGGGGGGGGGGGGGGGGGGGGGGGGGGGGGGGGGGGGGGGGGGGGGGGGGGGGGGGGGGGGGGGGGGGGGGGGGGGGGGGGGGGGGGGGGGGGGGGGGGGGGGGGGGGGGGGGGGGGGGGGGGGGGGGGGGGGGGGGGGGGGGGGGGGGGGGGGGGGGGGGGGGGGGGGGGGGGGGGGGGGGGGGGGGGGGGGGGGGGGGGGGGGGGGGGGGGGGGGGGGGGGGGGGGGGGGGGGGGGGGGGGGGGGGGGGGGGGGGGGGGGGGGGGGGGGGGGGGGGGGGGGGGGGGTGGGGGGGGGGGGGGGGGGGGGGGGGGGGGGGGGGGGGGGGGGGGGGGGGGGGGGGGGGGGGGGGGGGGGGGGGGGGGGGGGGGGGGGGGGGGGGGGGGGGGGGGGGGGGGGGGGGGGGGGGGGGGGGGGGGGGGGGGGGGGGGGGGGGGGGGGGGGGGGGGGGGGGGGGGGGGGGGGGGGGGGGGGGGGGGGGGGGGGGGGGGGGGGGGGGGGGGGGGGGGGGGGGGGGGGGGGGGGGGGGGGGGGGGGGGGGGGGGGGGGGGGGGGGGGGGGGGGGGGGGGGGGGGGGGGGGGGGGGGGGGGGGGGGGGGGGGGGGGGGGGGGGGGGGGGGGGGGGGGGGGGGGGGGGGGGGGGGGGGGGGGGGGGGGGGGGGGGGGGGGGGGGGGGGGGGGGGGGGGGGGGGGGGGGGGGGGGGGGGGGGGGGGGGGGGGGGGGGGGGGGGGGGGGGGGGGGGGGGGGGGGGGGGGGGGGGGGGGGGGGGGGGGGGGGGGGGGGGGGGGGGGGGGGGGGGGGGGGGGGGGGGGGGGGGGGGGGGGGGGGGGGGGGGGGGGGGGGGGGGGGGGGGGGGGGGGGGGGGGGGGGGGGGGGGGGGGGGGGGGGGGGGGGGGGGGGGGGGGGGGGGGGGGGGGGGGGGGGGGGGGGGGGGGGGGGGGGGGGGGGGGGGGGGGGGGGGGGGGGGGGGGGGGGGGGGGGGGGGGGGGGGGGGGGGGGGGGGGGGGGGGGGGGGGGGGGGGGGGGGGGGGGGGGGGGGGGGGGGGGGGGGGGGGGGGGGGGGGGGGGGGGGGGGGGGGGGGGGGGGGGGGGGGGGGGGGGGGGGGGGGGGGGGGGGGGGGGGGGGGGGGGGGGGGGGGGGGGGGGGGGGGGGGGGGGGGGGGGGGGGGGGGGGGGGGGGGGGGGGGGGGGGGGGGGGGGGGGGGGGGGGGGGGGGGGGGGGGGGGGGGGGGGGGGGGGGGGGGGGGGGGGGGGGGGGGGGGGGGGGGGGGGGGGGGGGGGGGGGGGGGGGGGGGGGGGGGGGGGGGGGGGGGGGGGGGGGGGGGGGGGGGGGGGGGGGGGGGGGGGGGGGGGGGGGGGGGGGGGGGGGGGGGGGGGGGGGGGGGGGGGGGGGGGGGGGGGGGGGGGGGGGGGGGGGGGGGGGGGGGGGGGGGGGGGGGGGGGGGGGGGGGGGGGGGGGGGGGGGGGGGGGGGGGGGGGGGGGGGGGGGGGGGGGGGGGGGGGGGGGGGGGGGGGGGGGGGGGGGGGGGGGGGGGGGGGGGGGGGGGGGGGGGGGGGGGGGGGGGGGGGGGGGGGGGGGGGGGGGGGGGGGGGGGGGGGGGGGGGGGGGGGGGGGGGGGGGGGGGGGGGGGGGGGGGGGGGGGGGGGGGGGGGGGGGGGGGGGGGGGGGGGGGGGGGGGGGGGGGGGGGGGGGGGGGGGGGGGGGGGGGGGGGGGGGGGGGGGGGGGGGGGGGGGGGGGGGGGGGGGGGGGGGGGGGGGGGGGGGGGGGGGGGGGGGGGGGGGGGGGGGGGGGGGGGGGGGGGGGGGGGGGGGGGGGGGGGGGGGGGGGGGGGGGGGGGGGGGGGGGGGGGGGGGGGGGGGGGGGGGGGGGGGGGGGGGGGGGGGGGGGGGGGGGGGGGGGGGGGGGGGGGGGGGGGGGGGGGGGGGGGGGGGGGGGGGGGGGGGGGGGGGGGGGGGGGGGGGGGGGGGGGGGGGGGGGGGGGGGGGGGGGGGGGGGGGGGGGGGGGGGGGGGGGGGGGGGGGGGGGGGGGGGGGGGGGGGGGGGGGGGGGGGGGGGGGGGGGGGGGGGGGGGGGGGGGGGGGGGGGGGGGGGGGGGGGGGGGGGGGGGGGGGGGGGGGGGGGGGGGGGGGGGGGGGGGGGGGGGGGGGGGGGGGGGGGGGGGGGGGGGGGGGGGGGGGGGGGGGGGGGGGGGGGGGGGGGGGGGGGGGGGGGGGGGGGGGGGGGGGGGGGGGGGGGGGGGGGGGGGGGGGGGGGGGGGGGGGGGGGGGGGGGGGGGGGGGGGGGGGGGGGGGGGGGGGGGGGGGGGGGGGGGGGGGGGGGGGGGGGGGGGGGGGGGGGGGGGGGGGGGGGGGGGGGGGGGGGGGGGGGGGGGGGGGGGGGGGGGGGGGGGGGGGGGGGGGGGGGGGGGGGGGGGGGGGGGGGGGGGGGGGGGGGGGGGGGGGGGGGGGGGGGGGGGGGGGGGGGGGGGGGGGGGGGGGGGGGGGGGGGGGGGGGGGGGGGGGGGGGGGGGGGGGGGGGGGGGGGGGGGGGGGGGGGGGGGGGGGGGGGGGGGGGGGGGGGGGGGGGGGGGGGGGGGGGGGGGGGGGGGGGGGGGGGGGGGGGGGGGGGGGGGGGGGGGGGGGGGGGGGGGGGGGGGGGGGGGGGGGGGGGGGGGGGGGGGGGGGGGGTGGGGGGGGGGGGGGGGGGGGGGGGGGGGGGGGGGGGGGGGGGGGGGGGGGGGGGGGGGGGGGGGGGGGGGGGGGGGGGGGGGGGGGGGGGGGGGGGGGGGGGGGGGGGGGGGGGGGGGGGGGGGGGGGGGGGGGGGGGGGGGGGGGGGGGGGGGGGGGGGGGGGGGGGGGGGGGGGGGGGGGGGGGGGGGGGGGGGGGGGGGGGGGGGGGGGGGGGGGGGGGGGGGGGGGGGGGGGGGGGGGGGGGGGGGGGGGGGGGGGGGGGGGGGGGGGGGGGGGGGGGGGGGGGGGGGGGGGGGGGGGGGGGGGGGGGGGGGGGGGGGGGGGGGGGGGGGGGGGGGGGGGGGGGGGGGGGGGGGGGGGGGGGGGGGGGGGGGGGGGGGGGGGGGGGGGGGGGGGGGGGGGGGGGGGGGGGGGGGGGGGGGGGGGGGGGGGGGGGGGGGGGGGGGGGGGGGGGGGGGGGGGGGGGGGGGGGGGGTGGGGGGGGGGGGGGGGGGGGGGGGGGGGGGGGGGGGGGGGGGGGGGGGGGGGGGGGGGGGGGGGGGGGGGGGGGGGGGGGGGGGGGGGGGGGGGGGGGGGGGGGGGGGGGGGGGGGGGGGGGGGGGGGGGGGGGGGGGGGGGGGGGGGGGGGGGGGGGGGGGGGGGGGGGGGGGGGGGGGGGGGGGGGGGGGGGGGGGGGGGGGGGGGGGGGGGGGGGGGGGGGGGGGGGGGGGGGGGGGGGGGGGGGGGGGGGGGGGGGGGGGGGGGGGGGGGGGGGGGGGGGGGGGGGGGGGGGGGGGGGGGGGGGGGGGGGGGGGGGGGGGGGGGGGGGGGGGGGGGGGGGGGGGGGGGGGGGGGGGGGGGGGGGGGGGGGGGGGGGGGGGGGGGGGGGGGGGGGGGGGGGGGGGGGGGGGGGGGGGGGGGGGGGGGGGGGGGGGGGGGGGGGGGGGGGGGGGGGGGGGGGGGGGGGGGGGGGGGGGGGGGGGGGGGGGGGGGGGGGGGGGGGGGGGGGGGGGGGGGGGGGGGGGGGGGGGGGGGGGGGGGGGGGGGGGGGGGGGGGGGGGGGGGGGGGGGGGGGGGGGGGGGGGGGGGGGGGGGGGGGGGGGGGGGGGGGGGGGGGGGGGGGGGGGGGGGGGGGGGGGGGGGGGGGGGGGGGGGGGGGGGGGGGGGGGGGGGGGGGGGGGGGGGGGGGGGGGGGGGGGGGGGGGGGGGGGGGGGGGGGGGGGGGGGGGGGGGGGGGGGGGGGGGGGGGGGGGGGGGGGGGGGGGGGGGGGGGGGGGGGGGGGGGGGGGGGGGGGGGGGGGGGGGGGGGGGGGGGGGGGGGGGGGGGGGGGGGGGGGGGGGGGGGGGGGGGGGGGGGGGGGGGGGGGGGGGGGGGGGGGGGGGGGGGGGGGGGGGGGGGGGGGGGGGGGGGGGGGGGGGGGGGGGGGGGGGGGGGGGGGGGGGGGGGGGGGGGGGGGGGGGGGGGGGGGGGGGGGGGGGGGGGGGGGGGGGGGGGGGGGGGGGGGGGGGGGGGGGGGGGGGGGGGGGGGGGGGGGGGGGGGGGGGGGGGGGGGGGGGGGGGGGGGGGGGGGGGGGGGGGGGGGGGGGGGGGGGGGGGGGGGGGGGGGGGGGGGGGGGGGGGGGGGGGGGGGGGGGGGGGGGGGGGGGGGGGGGGGGGGGGGGGGGGGGGGGGGGGGGGGGGGGGGGGGGGGGGGGGGGGGGGGGGGGGGGGGGGGGGGGGGGGGGGGGGGGGGGGGGGGGGGGGGGGGGGGGGGGGGGGGGGGGGGGGGGGGGGGGGGGGGGGGGGGGGGGGGGGGGGGGGGGGGGGGGGGGGGGGGGGGGGGGGGGGGGGGGGGGGGGGGGGGGGGGGGGGGGGGGGGGGGGGGGGGGGGGGGGGGGGGGGGGGGGGGGGGGGGGGGGGGGGGGGGGGGGGGGGGGGGGGGGGGGGGGGGGGGGGGGGGGGGGGGGGGGGGGGGGGGGGGGGGGGGGGGGGGGGGGGGGGGGGGGGGGGGGGGGGGGGGGGGGGGGGGGGGGGGGGGGGGGGGGGGGGGGGGGGGGGGGGGGGGGGGGGGGGGGGGGGGGGGGGGGGGGGGGGGGGGGGGGGGGGGGGGGGGGGGGGGGGGGGGGGGGGGGGGGGGGGGGGGGGGGGGGGGGGGGGGGGGGGGGGGGGGGGGGGGGGGGGGGGGGGGGGGGGGGGGGGGGGGGGGGGGGGGGGGGGGGGGGGGGGGGGGGGGGGGGGGGGGGGGGGGGGGGGGGGGGGGGGGGGGGGGGGGGGGGGGGGGGGGGGGGGGGGGGGGGGGGGGGGGGGGGGGGGGGGGGGGGGGGGGGGGGGGGGGGGGGGGGGGGGGGGGGGGGGGGGGGGGGGGGGGGGGGGGGGGGGGGGGGGGGGGGGGGGGGGGGGGGGGGGGGGGGGGGGGGGGGGGGGGGGGGGGGGGGGGGGGGGGGGGGGGGGGGGGGGGGGGGGGGGGGGGGGGGGGGGGGGGGGGGGGGGGGGGGGGGGGGGGGGGGGGGGGGGGGGGGGGGGGGGGGGGGGGGGGGGGGGGGGGGGGGGGGGGGGGGGGGGGGGGGGGGGGGGGGGGGGGGGGGGGGGGGGGGGGGGGGGGGGGGGGGGGGGGGGGGGGGGGGGGGGGGGGGGGGGGGGGGGGGGTGGGGGGGGGGGGGGGGGGGGGGGGGGGGGGGGGGGGGGGGGGGGGGGGGGGGGGGGGGGGGGGGGGGGGGGGGGGGGGGGGGGGGGGGGGGGGGGGGGGGGGGGGGGGGGGGGGGGGGGGGGGGGGGGGGGGGGGGGGGGGGGGGGGGGGGGGGGGGGGGGGGGGGGGGGGGGGGGGGGGGGGGGGGGGGGGGGGGGGGGGGGGGGGGGGGGGGGGGGGGGGGGGGGGGGGGGGGGGGGGGGGGGGGGGGGGGGGGGGGGGGGGGGGGGGGGGGGGGGGGGGGGGGGGGGGGGGGGGGGGGGGGGGGGGGGGGGGGGGGGGGGGGGGGGGGGGGGGGGGGGGGGGGGGGGGGGGGGGGGGGGGGGGGGGGGGGGGGGGGGGGGGGGGGGGGGGGGGGGGGGGGGGGGGGGGGGGGGGGGGGGGGGGGGGGGGGGGGGGGGGGGGGGGGGGGGGGGGGGGGGGGGGGGGGGGGGGGGGGGGGGGGGGGGGGGGGGGGGGGGGGGGGGGGGGGGGGGGTGGGGGGGGGGGGGGGGGGGGGGGGGGGGGGGGGGGGGGGGGGGGGGGGGGGGGGGGGGGGGGGGGGGGGGGGGGGGGGGGGGGGGGGGGGGGGGGGGGGGGGGGGGGGGGGGGGGGGGGGGGGGGGGGGGGGGGGGGGGGGGGGGGGGGGGGGGGGGGGGGGGGGGGGGGGGGGGGGGGGGGGGGGGGGGGGGGGGGGGGGGGGGGGGGGGGGGGGGGGGGGGGGGGGGGGGGGGGGGGGGGGGGGGGGGGGGGGGGGGGGGGGGGGGGGGGGGGGGGGGGGGGGGGGGGGGGGGGGGGGGGGGGGGGGGGGGGGGGGGGGGGGGGGGGGGGGGGGGGGGGGGGGGGGGGGGGGGGGGGGGGGGGGGGGGGGGGGGGGGGGGGGGGGGGGGGGGGGGGGGGGGGGGGGGGGGGGGGGGGGGGGGGGGGGGGGGGGGGGGGGGGGGGGGGGGGGGGGGGGGGGGGGGGGGGGGGGGGGGGGGGGGGGGGGGGGGGGGGGGGGGGGGGGGGGGGGGGGGGGGGGGGGGGGGGGGGGGGGGGGGGGGGGGGGGGGGGGGGGGGGGGGGGGGGGGGGGGGGGGGGGGGGGGGGGGGGGGGGGGGGGGGGGGGGGGGGGGGGGGGGGGGGGGGGGGGGGGGGGGGGGGGGGGGGGGGGGGGGGGGGGGGGGGGGGGGGGGGGGGGGGGGGGGGGGGGGGGGGGGGGGGGGGGGGGGGGGGGGGGGGGGGGGGGGGGGGGGGGGGGGGGGGGGGGGGGGGGGGGGGGGGGGGGGGGGGGGGGGGGGGGGGGGGGGGGGGGGGGGGGGGGGGGGGGGGGGGGGGGGGGGGGGGGGGGGGGGGGGGGGGGGGGGGGGGGGGGGGGGGGGGGGGGGGGGGGGGGGGGGGGGGGGGGGGGGGGGGGGGGGGGGGGGGGGGGGGGGGGGGGGGGGGGGGGGGGGGGGGGGGGGGGGGGGTGGGGGGGGGGGGGGGGGGGGGGGGGGGGGGGGGGGGGGGGGGGGGGGGGGGGGGGGGGGGGGGGGGGGGGGGGGGGGGGGGGGGGGGGGGGGGGGGGGGGGGGGGGGGGGGGGGGGGGGGGGGGGGGGGGGGGGGGGGGGGGGGGGGGGGGGGGGGGGGGGGGGGGGGGGGGGGGGGGGGGGGGGGGGGGGGGGGGGGGGGGGGGGGGGGGGGGGGGGGGGGGGGGGGGGGGGGGGGGGGGGTGGGGGGGGGGGGGGGGGGGGGGGGGGGGGGGGGGGGGGGGGGGGGGGGGGGGGGGGGGGGGGGGGGGGGGGGGGGGGGGGGGGGGGGGGGGGGGGGGGGGGGGGGGGGGGGGGGGGGGGGGGGGGGGGGGGGGGGGGGGGGGGGGGGGGGGGGGGGGGGGGGGGGGGGGGGGGGGGGGGGGGGGGGGGGGGGGGGGGGGGGGGGGGGGGGGGGGGGGGGGGGGGGGGGGGGGGGGGGGGGGGGGGGGGGGGGGGGGGGGGGGGGGGGGGGGGGGGGGGGGGGGGGGGGGGGGGGGGGGGGGGGGGGGGGGGGGGGGGGGGGGGGGGGGGGGGGGGGGGGGGGGGGGGGGGGGGGGGGGGGGGGGGGGGGGGGGGGGGGGGGGGGGGGGGGGGGGGGGGGGGGGGGGGGGGGGGGGGGGGGGGGGGGGGGGGGGGGGGGGGTGGGGGGGGGGGGGGGGGGGGGGGGGGGGGGGGGGGGTGGGGGGGGGGGGGGGGGGGGGGGGGGGGGGGGGGGGGGGGGGGGGGGGGGGGGGGGGGGGGGGGGGGGGGGGGGGGGGGGGGGGGGGGGGGGGGGGGGGGGGGGGGGGGGGGGGGGGGGGGGGGGGGGGGGGGGGGGGGGGGGGGGGGGGGGGGGGGGGGGGGGGGGGGGGGGGGGGGGGGGGGGGGGGGGGGGGGGGGGGGGGGGGGGGGGGGGGGGGGGGGGGGGGGGGGGGGGGGGGGGGGGGGGGGGGGGGGGGGGGGGGGGGGGGGGGGGGGGGGGGGGGGGGGGGGGGGGGGGGGGGGGGGGGGGGGGGGGGGGGGGGGGGGGGGGGGGGGGGGGGGGGGGGGGGGGGGGGGGGGGGGGGGGGGGGGGGGGGGGGGGGGGGGGGGGGGGGGGGGGGGGGGGGGGGGGGGGTGGGGGGGGGGGGGGGGGGGGGGGGGGGGGGGGGGGGGGGGGGGGGGGGGGGGGGGGGGGGGGGGGGGGGGGGGGGGGGGGGGGGGGGGGGGGGGGGGGGGGGGGGGGGGGGGGGGGGGGGGGGGGGGGGGGGGGGGGGGGGGGGGGGGGGGGGGGGGGGGGGGGGGGGGGGGGGGGGGGGGGGGGGGGGGGGGGGGGGGGGGGGGGGGGGGGGGGGGGGGGGGGGGGGGGGGGGGGGGGGGGGGGGGGGGGGGGGGGGGGGGGGGGGGGGGGGGGGGGGGGGGGGGGGGGGGGGGGGGGGGGGGGGGGGGGGGGGGGGGGGGGGGGGGGGGGGGGGGGGGGGGGGGGGGGGGGGGGGGGGGGGGGGGGGGGGGGGGGGGGGGGGGGGGGGGGGGGGGGGGGGGGGGGGGGGGGGGGGGGGGGGGGGGGGGGGGGGGGGGGGGGGGGGGGGGGGGGGGGGGGGGGGGGGGGGGGGGGGGGGGGGGGGGGGGGGGGGGGGGGGGGGGGGGGGGGGGGGGGGGGGGGGGGGGGGGGGGGGGGGGGGGGGGGGGGGGGGGGGGGGGGGGGGGGGGGGGGGGGGGGGGGGGGGGGGGGGGGGGGGGGGGGGGGGGGGGGGGGGGGGGGGGGGGGGGGGGGGGGGGGGGGGGGGGGGGGGGGGGGGGGGGGGGGGGGGGGGGGGGGGGGGGGGGGGGGGGGGGGGGGGGGGGGGGGGGGGGGGGGGGGGGGGGGGGGGGGGGGGGGGGGGGGGGGGGGGGGGGGGGGGGGGGGTGGGGGGGGGGGGGGGGGGGGGGGGGGGGGGGGGGGGGGGGGGGGGGGGGGGGGGGGGGGGGGGGGGGGGGGGGGGGGGGGGGGGGGGGGGGGGGGGGGGGGGGGGGGGGGGGGGGGGGGGGGGGGGGGGGGGGGGGGGGGGGGGGGGGGGGGGGGGGGGGGGGGGGGGGGGGGGGGGGGGGGGGGGGGGGGGGGGGGGGGGGGGGGGGGGGGGGGGGGGGGGGGGGGGGGGGGGGGGGGGGGGGGGGGGGGGGGGGGGGGGGGGGGGGGGGGGGGGGGGGGGGGGGGGGGGGGGGGGGGGGGGGGGGGGGGGGGGGGGGGGGGGGGGGGGGGGGGGGGGGGGGGGGGGGGGGGGGGGGGGGGGGGGGGGGGGGGGGGGGGGGGGGGGGGGGGGGGGGGGGGGGGGGGGGGGGGGGGGGGGGGGGGGGGGGGGGGGGGGGGGGGGGGGGGGGGGGGGGGGGGGGGGGGGGGGGGGGGGGGGGGGGGGGGGGGGGGGGGGGGGGGGGGGGGGGGGGGGGGGGGGGGGGGGGGGGGGGGGGGGGGGGGGGGGGGGGGGGGGGGGGGGGGGGGGGGGGGGGGGGGGGGGGGGGGGGGGGGGGGGGGGGGGGGGGGGGGGGGGGGGGGGGGGGGGGGGGGGGGGGGGGGGGGGGGGGGGGGGGGGGGGGGGGGGGGGGGGGGGGGGGGGGGGGGGGGGGGGGGGGGGGGGGGGGGGGGGGGGGGGGGGGGGGGGGGGGGGGGGGGGGGGGGGGGGGGGGGGGGGGGGGGGGGGGGGGGGGGGGGGGGGGGGGGGGGGGGGGGGGGGGGGGGGGGGGGGGGGGGGGGGGGGGGGGGGGGGGGGGGGGGGGGGGGGGGGGGGGGGGGGGGGGGGGGGGGGGGGGGGGGGGGGGGGGGGGGGGGGGGGGGGGGGGGGGGGGGGGGGGGGGGGGGGGGGGGGGGGGGGGGGGGGGGGGGGGGGGGGGGGGGGGGGGGGGGGGGGGGGGGGGGGGGGGGGGGGGGGGGGGGGGGGGGGGGGGGGGGGGGGGGGGGGGGGGGGGGGGGGGGGGGGGGGGGGGGGGGGGGGGGGGGGGGGGGGGGGGGGGGGGGGGGGGGGGGGGGGGGGGGGGGGGGGGGGGGGGGGGGGGGGGGGGGGGGGGGGGGGGGGGGGGGGGGGGGGGGGGGGGGGCGGGGGGGGGGGGGGGGGGGGGGGGGGGGGGGGGGGGGGGGGGGGGGGGGGGTGGGGGGGGGGGGGGGGGGGGGGGGGGGGGGGGGGGGGGGGGGGGGGGGGGGGGGGGGGGGGGGGGGGGGGGGGGGGGGGGGGGGGGGGGGGGGGGGGGGGGGGGGGGGGGGGGGGGGGGGGGGGGGGGGGGGGGGGGGGGGGGGGGGGGGGGGGGGGGGGGGGGGGGGGGGGGGGGGGGGGGGGGGGGGGGGGGGGGGGGGGGGGGGGGGGGGGGGGGGGGGGGGGGGGGGGGGGGGGGGGGGGGGGGGGGGGGGGGGGGGGGGGGGGGGGGGGGGGGGGGGGGGGGGGGGGGGGGGGGGGGGGGGGGGGGGGGGGGGGGGGGGGGGGGGGGGGGGGGGGGGGGGGGGGGGGGGGGGGGGGGGGGGGGGGGGGGGGGGGGGGGGGGGGGGGGGGGGGGGTGGGGGGGGGGGGGGGGGGGGGGGGGGGGGGGGGGGGGGGGGGGGGGGGGGGGGGGGGGGGGGGGGGGGGGGGGGGGGGGGGGGGGGGGGGGGGGGGGGGGGGGGGGGGGGGGGGGGGGGGGGGGGGGGGGGGGGGGGGGGGGGGGGGGGGGGGGGGGGGGGGGGGGGGGGGGGGGGGGGGGGGGGGGGGGGGGGGGGGGGGGGGGGGGGGGGGGGGGGGGGGGGGGGGGGGGGGGGGGGGGGGGGGGGGGGGGGGGGGGGGGGGGGGGGGGGGGGGGGGGGGGGGGGGGGGGGGGGGGGGGGGGGGGGGGGGGGGGGGGGGGGGGGGGGGGGGGGGGGGGGGGGGGGGGGGGGGGGGGGGGGGGGGGGGGGGGGGGGGGGGGGGGGGGGGGGGGGGGGGGGGGGGGGGGGGGGGGGGGGGGGGGGGGGGGGGGGGGGGGGGGGTGGGGGGGGGGGGGGGGGGGGGGGGGGGGGGGGGGGGGGGGGGGGGGGGGGGGGGGGGGGGGGGGGGGGGGGGGGGGGGGTGGGGGGGGGGGGGGGGGGGGGGGGGGGGGGGGGGGGGGGGGGGGGGGGGGGGGGGGGGGGGGGGGGGGGGGGGGGGGGGGGGGGGGGGGGGGGGGGGGGGGGGGGGGGGGGGGGGGGGGGGGGGGGGGGGGGGGGGGGGGGGGGGGGGGGGGGGGGGGGGGGGGGGGGGGGGGGGGGGGGGGGGGGGGGGGGGGGGGGGGGGGGGGGGGGGGGGGGGGGGGGGGGGGGGGGGGGGGGGGGGGGGGGGGGTGGGGGGGGGGGGGGGGGGGGGGGGGGGGGGGGGGGGGGGGGGGGGGGGGGGGGGGGGGGGGGGGGGGGGGGGGGGGGGGGGGGGGGGGGGGGGGGGGGGGGGGGGGGGGGGGGGGGGGGGGGGGGGGGGGGGGGGGGGGGGGGGGGGGGGGGGGGGGGGGGGGGGGGGGGTGGGGGGGGGGGGGGGGGGGGGGGGGGGGGGGGGGGGGGGGGGGGGGGGGGGGGGGGGGGGGGGGGGGGGGGGGGGGGGGGGGGGGGGGGGGGGGGGGGGGGGGGGGGGGGGGGGGGGGGGGGGGGGGGGGGGGGGGGGGGGGGGGGGGGGGGGGGGGGGGGGGGGGGGGGGGGGGGGGGGGGGGGGGGGGGGGGGGGGGGGGGGGGGGGGGGGGGGGGGGGGGGGGGGGGGGGGGGGGGGGGGGGGGGGGGGGGGGGGGGGGGGGGGGGGGGGGGGGGGGGGTGGGGGGGGGGGGGGGGGGGGGGGGGGGGGGGGGGGGGGGGGGGGGGGGGGGGGGGGGGGGGGGGGGGGGTGGGGGGGGGGGGGGGGGGGGGGGGGGGGGGGGGGGGGGGGGGGGGGGGGGGGGGGGGGGGGGGGGGGGGGGGGGGGGGGGGGGGGGGGGGGGGGGGGGGGGGGGGGGGGGGGGGGGGGGGGGGGGGGGGGGGGGGGGGGGGGGGGGGGGGGGGGGGGGGGGGGGGGGGGGGGGGGGGGGGGGGGGGGGGGGGGGGGGGGGGGGGGGGGGGGGGGGGGGGGGGGGGGGGGGGGGGGGGGGGGGGGGGGGGGGGGGGGGGGGGGGGGGGGGGGGGGGGGGGGGGGGGGGGGGGGGGGGGGGGGGGGGGGGGGGGGGGGGGGGGGGGGGGGGGGGGGGGGGGGGGGGGGGGGGGGGGGGGGGGGGGGGGGGGGGGGGGGGGGGGGGGGGGGGGGGGGGGGGGGGGGGGGGGGGGGGGGGGGGGGGGGGGGGGGGGGGGGGGGGGGGGGGGGGGGGGGGGGGGGGGGGGGGGGGGGGGGGGGGGGGGGGGGGGGGGGGGGGGGGGGGGGGGGGGGGGGGGGGGGGGGGGGGGGGGGGGGGGGGGGGGGGGGGGGGGGGGGGGGGGGGGGGGGGGGGGGGGGGGGGGGGGGGGGGGGGGGGGGGGGGGGGGGGGGGGGGGGGGGGGGGGGGGGGGGGGGGGGGGGGGGGGGGGGGGGGGGGGGTGGGGGGGGGGGGGGGGGGGGGGGGGGGGGGGGGGGGGGGGGGGGGGGGGGGGGGGGGGGGGGGGGGGGGGGGGGGGGGGGGGGGGGGGGGGGGGGGGGGGGGGGGGGGGGGGGGGGGGGGGGGGGGGGGGGGGGGGGGGGGGGGGGGGGGGGGGGGGGGGGGGGGGGGGGGGGGGGGGGGGGGGGGGGGGGGGGGGGGGGGGGGGGGGGGGGGGGGGGGGGGGGGGGGGGGGGGGGGGGGGGGGGGGGGGGGGGGGGGGGGGGGGGGGGGGGGGGGGGGGGGGGGGGGGGGGGGGGGGGGGGGGGGGGGGGGGGGGGGGGGGGGGGGGGGGGGGGGGGGGGGGGGGGGGGGGGGGGGGGGGGGGGGGGGGGGGGGGGGGGGGGGGGGGGGGGGGGGGGGGGGGGGGGGGGGGGGGGGGGGGGGGGGGGGGGGGGGGGGGGGGGGGGGGGGGGGGGGGGGGGGGGGGGGGGGGGGGGGGGGGGGGGGGGGGGGGGGGGGGGGGGGGGGGGGGGGGGGGGGGGGGGGGGGGGGGGGGGGGGGGGGGGGGGGGGGGGGGGGGGGGGGGGGGGGGGGGGGGGGGGGGGGGGGGGGGGGGGGGGGGGGGGGGGGGGGGGGGGGGGGGGGGGGGGGGGGGGGGGGGGGGGGGGGGGGGGGGGGGGGGGGGGGGGGGGGGGGGGGGGGGGGGGGGGGGGGGGGGGGGGGGGGGGGGGGGGGGGGGGGGGGGGGGGGGGGGGGGGGGGGGGGGGGGGGGGGGGGGGGGGGGGGGGGGGGGGGGGGGGGGGGGGGGGGGGGGGGGGGGGGGGGGGGGGGGGGGGGGGGGGGGGGGGGGGGGGGGGGGGGGGGGGGGGGGGGGGGGGGGGGGGGGGGGGGGGGGGGGGGGGGGGGGGGGGGGGGGGGGGGGGGGGGGGGGGGGTGGGGGGGGGGGGGGGGGGGGGGGGGGGGGGGGGGGGGGGGGGGGGGGGGGGGGGGGGGGGGGGGGGGGGGGGGGGGGGGGGGGGGGGGGGGGGGGGGGGGGGGGGGGGGGGGGGGGGGGGGGGGGGGGGGGGGGGGGGGGGGGGGGGGGGGGGGGGGGGGGGGGGGGGGGGGGGGGGGGGGGGGGGGGGGGGGGGGGGGGGGGGGGGGGGGGGGGGGGGGGGGGGGGGGGGGGGGGGGGGGGGGGGGGGGGGGGGGGGGGGGGGGGGGGGGGGGGGGGGGGGGGGGGGGGGGGGGGGGGGGGGGGGGGGGGGGGGGGGGGGGGGGGGGGGGGGGGGGGGGGGGGGGGGGGGGGGGGGGGGGGGGGGGGGGGGGGGGGGGGGGGGGGGGGGGGGGGGGGGGGGGGGGGGGGGGGGGGGGGGGGGGGGGGGGGGGGGGGGGGGGGGGGGGGGGGGGGGGGGGGGGGGGGGGGGGGGGGGGGGGGGGGGGGGGGGGGGGGGGGGGGGGGGGGGGGGGGGGGGGGGGGGGGGGGGGGGGGGGGGGGGGGGGGGGGGGGGGGGGGGGGGGGGGGGGGGGGGGGGGGGGGGGGGGGGGGGGGGGGGGGGGGGGGGGGGGGGGGGGGGGGGGGGGGGGGGGGGGGGGGGGGGGGGGGGGGGGGGGGGGGGGGGGGGGGGGGGGGGGGGGGGGGGGGGGGGGGGGGGGGGGGGGGGGGGGGGGGGGGGGGGGGGGGGGGGGGGGGGGGGGGGGGGGGGGGGGGGGGGGGGGGGGGGGGGGGGGGGGGGGGGGGGGGGGGGGGGGGGGGGGGGGGGGGGGGGGGGGGGGGGGGGGGGGGGGGGGGGGGGGGGGGGGGGGGGGGGGGGGGGGGGGGGGGGGGGGGGGGGGGGGGGGGGGGGGGGGGGGGGGGGGGGGGGGGGGGGGGGGGGGGGGGGGGGGGGGGGGGGGGGGGGGGGGGGGGGGGGGGGGGGGGGGGGGGGGGGGGGGGGGGGGGGGGGGGGGGGGGGGGGGGGGGGGGTGGGGGGGGGGGGGGGGGGGGGGGGGGGGGGGGGGGGGGGGGGGGGGGGGGGGGGGGGGGGGGGGGGGGGGGGGGGGGGGGGGGGGGGGGGGGGGGGGGGGGGGGGGGGGGGGGGGGGGGGGGGGGGGGGGGGGGGGGGGGGGGGGGGGGGGGGGGGGGGGGGGGGGGGGGGGGGGGGGGGGGGGGGGGGGGGGGGGGGGGGTGGGGGGGGGGGGGGGGGGGGGGGGGGGGGGGGGGGGGGGGGGGGGGGGGGGGGGGGGGGGGGGGGGGGGGGGGGGGGGGGGGGGGGGGGGGGGGGGGGGGGGGGGGGGGGGGGGGGGGGGGGGGGGGGGGGGGGGGGGGGGGGGGGGGGGGGGGGGGGGGGGGGGGGGGGGGGGGGGGGGGGGGGGGGGGGGGGGGGGGGGGGGGGGGGGGGGGGGGGGGTGGGGGGGGGGGGGGGGGGGGGGGGGGGGGGGGGGGGGGGGGGGGGGGGGGGGGGGGGGGGGGGGGGGGGGGGGGGGGGGGGGGGGGGGGGGGGGGGGGGGGGGGGGGGGGGGGGGGGGGGGGGGGGGGGGGGGGGGGGGGGGGGGGGGGGGGGGGGGGGGGGGGGGGGGGGGGGGGGGGGGGGGGGGGGGGGGGGGGGGGGGGGGGGGGGGGGGGGGGGGGGGGGGGGGGGGGGGGGGGGGGGGGGGGGGGGGGGGGGGGGGGGGGGGGGGGGGGGGGGGGGGGGGGGGGGGGGGGGGGGGGGGGGGGGGGGGGGGGGGGGGGGGGGGGGGGGGGGGGGGGGGGGGGGGGGGGGGGGGGGGGGGGGGGGGGGGGGGGGGGTCAAAAAAAAACCGGGTGGCGCTCTCTTGCCTTTGGGGGACTCGTTTCTGGTGTTGTTGGGGTCCTCCCCTACGAGCTCACCAAAGGGCGGGGGGCTCACTCTTATACCCGGGTCACAGTACCGGGAGAAGTGGACCTCGTCCATGTGGGGGGGTGGAATCTCCATAGGGAAACTTTAACATGGGAAACGCCATAGGGAATGTGGACCGACTTTGCGGCCCTATATCTCCCGAACCCTTGGGGCTAGAGACTAGCTTTCACCACCCTCGTGGAGCCCCAAGTCTCCTCTACAAAGTGAGTGGCTTTAATTTTGTACGCCACGAAAGGCGGCTGCTCGGTACCGGGCCAAAGTGGACCTTCGCGGCCAAATCTTGACCTACTTTGGCCCCGCGTATCTCCGGTTCTCTTAGGGCCACACTAATAAGACTACCATCGTTCGAAAGGGCACATATAGGGCTATCTACCCAGGGAGTTTGGGGCAAATCGGTTACCATGACCTACTTTGGCCCCGCGTATCTCCGGTTCTCCTGGGGCCACACTAATAAGACTACCATCCTTCGAAAGGGCACATGTAGGGCTATCTACCTAGGGAGTTTGGGGCAAATCGGTTACCATGACCCGGTCCAAATCCGCCGGACCGCACTTTGGAACGGTGCCGCTCCGCGGCCAAGGCACCTAAAGATCCGCGGATAGGCTCGCGGAGCTCCCAGGACACTTGGCTCTTACCTCTAGGAAGGGCAGGCTCCGCACTTGCACGGCCGAGGAGCGGCAAAACCAAAACCGACATGCCCCACCCGATGCACCTTCCCGGGGTGACAAAAATTCGAGCCCGGGCTCATTCGAAAGCCAAGTATCTCTAGTTTATGTGTGCCAAAATGTGTCAGGATTGGAGCTACGGCGGGCCCGTGGCCGCGGAACAAAGTGCGCGGAACCGCATGAAAAATCGTCTAAGTGTCAAATGCATTGAAATCGCCATAGGAAATTTCACCGACTTTGCGTCTCTATATCTCGCGTGCCTTTCGGGCTAGAGACTCGTTTCTGGTGTTGTTGCAGAGCCCAAGTCCTCCCCTACGAGCTCACCAAAGGGCGTGTGGCTCACTCTTATACCCGGGTCACAGTACCGGGAGAAGTGGACCTCGTCCCGGTGAAAATTTAACATTGGAATCTCCATAGGGAAACTTTAACATGGGAAACGCCATAGGGAATGTGGACCGACTTTGCGGCCCTATATCTCCCGAACCCTTGGGGCTAGAGACTAGCTTTCACCACCCTCGTGGAGCCCCAAGTCTCCTCTACAAAGTGAGTGGCTTTAATTTTGTACGCCACGAAAGGCGGCTGCTCGGTACCGGGCCAAAGTGGACCTTCGCGGCCAAATCTTGACCTACTTTGGCCCCGCGTATCTCCGGTTCTCTTAGGGCCACACTAATAAGACTACCATCGTTCGAAAGGGCACATATAGGGCTATCTACCCAGGGAGTTTGGGGCAAATCGGTTACCATGACCTACTTTGGCCCCGCGTATCTCCGGTTCTCCTGGGGCCACACTAATAAGACTACCATCGTTCGAAAGGGCACATGTAGGGCTATCTACCTAGGGAGTTTGGGGCAAATCGGTTACCATGACCCGGTCCAAATCCGCCGGACCGCACTTTGGAACGGTGCCGCTCCGCGGCCAAGGCACCTAAAGATCCGCGGATAGGCTCGCGGAGCTCCCAGGACACTTGGCTCTTACCTCTAGGAAGGGCAGGCTCCGCACTTGCACGGCCGAGGAGCGGCAAAACCAAAACCGACATGCCCCCACCCGATGCACCTTCCCGGGGTGACAAAAATTCGAGCCCGGGCTCATTCGAAAGCCAAGTATCTCTAGTTTATGTGTGCCAAAATGTGTCAGGATTGGAGCTACGGCGGGCCCGTGGCCGCGGAACAAAGTGCGCGGAACCGCATGAAAAATCGTCTAAGTGTCAAATGCATTGAAATCGCCATAGGAAATTTCACCGACTTTGCGTCTCTATATCTCGCGTGCCTTTCGGGCTAGAGACTCGTTTCTGGTGTTGTTGCAGAGCCCAAGTCCTCCCCTACGAGCTCACCAAAGGGCGTGTGGCTCACTCTTATACCCGGGTCACAGTACCGGGAGAAGTGGACCTCGTCCCGGTGAAAATTTAACATTGGAATCTCCATAGGGAAACTTTAACATGGGAAACGCCATAGGGAATGTGGACCGACTTTGCGGCCCTATATCTCCCGAACCCTTGGGGCTAGAGACTAGCTTTCACCACCCTCGTGGAGCCCCAAGTCTCCTCTACAAAGTGAGTGGCTTTAATTTTGTACGCCACGAAAGGCGGCTGCTCGGTACCGGGCCAAAGTGGACCCTTGCTCGGATCTTGACCTACTTTGGCCCCGCGTATCTCCGGTTCTCTGGGGCCACACTAATAAGACTACCATCTTCGAAAGGGCACATGTAGGGCTATCTACCAGGGAGTTTGGGGGCAAATCGGTGGCCATGACGCACTTTGGCCCCGCGTATCTCAGGTTTGCATGAGGAGCCAAATACATAAATTGACCGATCGTTCTATAGTGTGCCTGTCGGGCTAGAGACTCGGGGTGTTTGTTGCAAATCGCCAGGTTCACCCTACGAGATCCAAAGGGCGTGTGGCTCACTCTTATACCCGGGTCACAGTACCGGGAGAAGTGGACCTCGTCCCGGTGAAAATTTAACATTGGAATCTCCATAGGGAAACTTTAACATGGGAAACGCCATAGGGAATGTGGACCGACTTTGCGGCCCTATATCTCCCGAACCCTTGGGGCTAGAGACTAGCTTTCACCACCCTCGTGGAGCCCCAAGTCTCCTCTACAAAGTGAGTGGCTTTAATTTTGTACGCCACGAAAGGCGGCTGCTCGGTACCGGGCCAAAGTGGACCTTCGCGGCCAAATCTTGACCTACTTTGGCCCCGCGTATCTCCGGTTCTCTTAGGGCCACACTAATAAGACTACCATCGTTCGAAAGGGCACATATAGGGCTATCTACCCAGGGAGTTTGGGGCAAATCGGTTACCATGACCTACTTTGGCCCCGCGTATCTCCGGTTCTCCTGGGGCCACACTAATAAGACTACCATCGTTCGAAAGGGCACATGTAGGGCTATCTACCTAGGGAGTTTGGGGCAAATCGGTTACCATGACCCGGTCCAAATCCGCCGGACCGCACTTTGGAACGGTGCCGCTCCGCGGCCAAGGCACCTAAAGATCCGCGGATAGGCTCGCGGAGCTCCCAGGACACTTGGCTCTTACCTCTAGGAAGGGCAGGCTCCGCACTTGCACGGCCGAGGAGCGGCAAAACCAAAACCGACATGCCCCCACCCGATGCACCTTCCCGGGGTGACAAAAATTCGAGCCCGGGCTCATTCGAAAGCCAAGTATCTCTAGTTTATGTGTGCCAAAATGTGTCAGGATTGGAGCTACGGCGGGCCCGTGGCCGCGGAACAAAGTGCGCGGAACCGCATGAAAAATCGTCTAAGTGTCAAATGCATTGAAATCGCCATAGGAAATTTCACCGACTTTGCGTCTCTATATCTCGCGTGCCTTTCGGGCTAGAGACTCGTTTCTGGTGTTGTTGCAGAGCCCAAGTCCTCCCCTACGAGCTCACCAAAGGGCGTGTGGCTCACTCTTATACCCGGGTCACAGTACCGGGAGAAGTGGACCTCGTCCCGGTGAAAATTTAACATTGGAATCTCCATAGGGAAACTTTAACATGGGAAACGCCATAGGGAATGTGGACCGACTTTGCGGCCCTATATCTCCCGAACCCTTGGGGCTAGAGACTAGCTTTCACCACCCTCGTGGAGCCCCAAGTCTCCTCTACAAAGTGAGTGGCTTTAATTTTGTACGCCACGAAAGGCGGCTGCTCGGTACCGGGCCAAAGTGGACCTTCGCGGCCAAATCTTGACCTACTTTGGCCCCGCGTATCTCCGGTTCTCTTAGGGCCACACTAATAAGACTACCATCGTTCGAAAGGGCACATATAGGGCTATCTACCCAGGGAGTTTGGGGCAAATCGGTTACCATGACCTACTTTGGCCCCGCGTATCTCCGGTTCTCCTGGGGCCACACTAATAAGACTACCATCGTTCGAAAGGGCACATGTAGGGCTATCTACCTAGGGAGTTTGGGGCAAATCGGTTACCATGACCCGGTCCAAATCCGCCGGACCGCACTTTGGAACGGTGCCGCTCCGCGGCCAAGGCACCTAAAGATCCGCGGATAGGCTCGCGGAGCTCCCAGGACACTTGGCTCTTACCTCTAGGAAGGGCAGGCTCCGCACTTGCACGGCCGAGGAGCGGCAAAACCAAAACCGACATGCCCCCACCCGATGCACCTTCCCGGGGTGACAAAAATTCGAGCCCGGGCTCATTCGAAAGCCAAGTATCTCTAGTTTATGTGTGCCAAAATGTGTCAGGATTGGAGCTACGGCGGGCCCGTGGCCGCGGAACAAAGTGCGCGGAACCGCATGAAAAATCGTCTAAGTGTCAAATGCATTGAAATCGCCATAGGAAATTTCACCGACTTTGCGTCTCTATATCTCGCGTGCCTTTCGGGCTAGAGACTCGTTTCTGGTGTTGTTGCAGAGCCCAAGTCCTCCCCTACGAGCTCACCAAAGGGCGTGTGGCTCACTCTTATACCCGGGTCACAGTACCGGGAGAAGTGGACCTCGTCCCGGTGAAAATTTAACATTGGAATCTCCATAGGGAAACTTTAACATGGGAAACGCCATAGGGAATGTGGACCGACTTTGCGGCCCTATATCTCCCGAACCCTTGGGGCTAGAGACTAGCTTTCACCACCCTCGTGGAGCCCCAAGTCTCCTCTACAAAGTGAGTGGCTTTAATTTTGTACGCCACGAAAGGCGGCTGCTCGGTACCGGGCCAAAGTGGACCTTCGCGGCCAAATCTTGACCTACTTTGGCCCCGCGTATCTCCGGTTCTCTTAGGGCCACACTAATAAGACTACCATCGTTCGAAAGGGCACATATAGGGCTATCTACCCAGGGAGTTTGGGGCAAATCGGTTACCATGACCTACTTTGGCCCCGCGTATCTCCGGTTCTCCTGGGGCCACACTAATAAGACTACCATCGTTCGAAAGGGCACATGTAGGGCTATCTACCTAGGGAGTTTGGGGCAAATCGGTTACCATGACCCGGTCCAAATCCGCCGGACCGCACTTTGGAACGGTGCCGCTCCGCGGCCAAGGCACCTAAAGATCCGCGGATAGGCTCGCGGAGCTCCCAGGACACTTGGCTCTTACCTCTAGGAAGGGCAGGCTCCGCACTTGCACGGCCGAGGAGCGGCAAAACCAAAACCGACATGCCCCCACCCGATGCACCTTCCCGGGGTGACAAAAATTCGAGCCCGGGCTCATTCGAAAGCCAAGTATCTCTAGTTTATGTGTGCCAAAATGTGTCAGGATTGGAGCTACGGCGGGCCCGTGGCCGCGGAACAAAGTGCGCGGAACCGCATGAAAAATCGTCTAAGTGTCAAATGCATTGAAATCGCCATAGGAAATTTCACCGACTTTGCGTCTCTATATCTCGCGTGCCTTTCGGGCTAGAGACTCGTTTCTGGTGTTGTTGCAGAGCCCAAGTCCTCCCCTACGAGCTCACCAAAGGGCGTGTGGCTCACTCTTATACCCGGGTCACAGTACCGGGAGAAGTGGACCTCGTCCCGGTGAAAATTTAACATTGGAATCTCCATAGGGAAACTTTAACATGGGAAACGCCATAGGGAATGTGGACCGACTTTGCGGCCCTATATCTCCCGAACCCTTGGGGCTAGAGACTAGCTTTCACCACCCTCGTGGAGCCCCAAGTCTCCTCTACAAAGTGAGTGGCTTTAATTTTGTACGCCACGAAAGGCGGCTGCTCGGTACCGGGCCAAAGTGGACCTTCGCGGCCAAATCTTGACCTACTTTGGCCCCGCGTATCTCCGGTTCTCTTAGGGCCACACTAATAAGACTACCATCGTTCGAAAGGGCACATATAGGGCTATCTACCCAGGGAGTTTGGGGCAAATCGGTTACCATGACCTACTTTGGCCCCGCGTATCTCCGGTTCTCCTGGGGCCACACTAATAAGACTACCATCGTTCGAAAGGGCACATGTAGGGCTATCTACCTAGGGAGTTTGGGGCAAATCGGTTACCATGACCCGGTCCAAATCCGCCGGACCGCACTTTGGAACGGTGCCGCTCCGCGGCCAAGGCACCTAAAGATCCGCGGATAGGCTCGCGGAGCTCCCAGGACACTTGGCTCTTACCTCTAGGAAGGGCAGGCTCCGCACTTGCACGGCCGAGGAGCGGCAAAACCAAAACCGACATGCCCCCACCCGATGCACCTTCCCGGGGTGACAAAAATTCGAGCCCGGGCTCATTCGAAAGCCAAGTATCTCTAGTTTATGTGTGCCAAAATGTGTCAGGATTGGAGCTACGGCGGGCCCGTGGCCGCGGAACAAAGTGCGCGGAACCGCATGAAAAATCGTCTAAGTGTCAAATGCATTGAAATCGCCATAGGAAATTTCACCGACTTTGCGTCTCTATATCTCGCGTGCCTTTCGGGCTAGAGACTCGTTTCTGGTGTTGTTGCAGAGCCCAAGTCCTCCCCTACGAGCTCACCAAAGGGCGTGTGGCTCACTCTTATACCCGGGTCACAGTACCGGGAGAAGTGGACCTCGTCCCGGTGAAAATTTAACATTGGAATCTCCATAGGGAAACTTTAACATGGGAAACGCCATAGGGAATGTGGACCGACTTTGCGGCCCTATATCTCCCGAACCCTTGGGGCTAGAGACTAGCTTTCACCACCCTCGTGGAGCCCCAAGTCTCCTCTACAAAGTGAGTGGCTTTAATTTTGTACGCCACGAAAGGCGGCTGCTCGGTACCGGGCCAAAGTGGACCTTCGCGGCCAAATCTTGACCTACTTTGGCCCCGCGTATCTCCGGTTCTCTTAGGGCCACACTAATAAGACTACCATCGTTCGAAAGGGCACATATAGGGCTATCTACCCAGGGAGTTTGGGGCAAATCGGTTACCATGACCTACTTTGGCCCCGCGTATCTCCGGTTCTCCTGGGGCCACACTAATAAGACTACCATCGTTCGAAAGGGCACATGTAGGGCTATCTACCTAGGGAGTTTGGGGCAAATCGGTTACCATGACCCGGTCCAAATCCGCCGGACCGCACTTTGGAACGGTGCCGCTCCGCGGCCAAGGCACCTAAAGATCCGCGGATAGGCTCGCGGAGCTCCCAGGACACTTGGCTCTTACCTCTAGGAAGGGCAGGCTCCGCACTTGCACGGCCGAGGAGCGGCAAAACCAAAACCGACATGCCCCCACCCGATGCACCTTCCCGGGGTGACAAAAATTCGAGCCCGGGCTCATTCGAAAGCCAAGTATCTCTAGTTTATGTGTGCCAAAATGTGTCAGGATTGGAGCTACGGCGGGCCCGTGGCCGCGGAACAAAGTGCGCGGAACCGCATGAAAAATCGTCTAAGTGTCAAATGCATTGAAATCGCCATAGGAAATTTCACCGACTTTGCGTCTCTATATCTCGCGTGCCTTTCGGGCTAGAGACTCGTTTCTGGTGTTGTTGCAGAGCCCAAGTCCTCCCCTACGAGCTCACCAAAGGGCGTGTGGCTCACTCTTATACCCGGGTCACAGTACCGGGAGAAGTGGACCTCGTCCCGGTGAAAATTTAACATTGGAATCTCCATAGGGAAACTTTAACATGGGAAACGCCATAGGGAATGTGGACCGACTTTGCGGCCCTATATCTCCCGAACCCTTGGGGCTAGAGACTAGCTTTCACCACCCTCGTGGAGCCCCAAGTCTCCTCTACAAAGTGAGTGGCTTTAATTTTGTACGCCACGAAAGGCGGCTGCTCGGTACCGGGCCAAAGTGGACCTTCGCGGCCAAATCTTGACCTACTTTGGCCCCGCGTATCTCCGGTTCTCTTAGGGCCACACTAATAAGACTACCATCGTTCGAAAGGGCACATATAGGGCTATCTACCCAGGGAGTTTGGGGCAAATCGGTTACCATGACCTACTTTGGCCCCGCGTATCTCCGGTTCTCCTGGGGCCACACTAATAAGACTACCATCGTTCGAAAGGGCACATGTAGGGCTATCTACCTAGGGAGTTTGGGGCAAATCGGTTACCATGACCCGGTCCAAATCCGCCGGACCGCACTTTGGAACGGTGCCGCTCCGCGGCCAAGGCACCTAAAGATCCGCGGATAGGCTCGCGGAGCTCCCAGGACACTTGGCTCTTACCTCTAGGAAGGGCAGGCTCCGCACTTGCACGGCCGAGGAGCGGCAAAACCAAAACCGACATGCCCCCACCCGATGCACCTTCCCGGGGTGACAAAAATTCGAGCCCGGGCTCATTCGAAAGCCAAGTATCTCTAGTTTATGTGTGCCAAAATGTGTCAGGATTGGAGCTACGGCGGGCCCGTGGCCGCGGAACAAAGTGCGCGGAACCGCATGAAAAATCGTCTAAGTGTCAAATGCATTGAAATCGCCATAGGAAATTTCACCGACTTTGCGTCTCTATATCTCGCGTGCCTTTCGGGCTAGAGACTCGTTTCTGGTGTTGTTGCAGAGCCCAAGTCCTCCCCTACGAGCTCACCAAAGGGCGTGTGGCTCACTCTTATACCCGGGTCACAGTACCGGGAGAAGTGGACCTCGTCCCGGTGAAAATTTAACATTGGAATCTCCATAGGGAAACTTTAACATGGGAAACGCCATAGGGAATGTGGACCGACTTTGCGGCCCTATATCTCCCGAACCCTTGGGGCTAGAGACTAGCTTTCACCACCCTCGTGGAGCCCCAAGTCTCCTCTACAAAGTGAGTGGCTTTAATTTTGTACGCCACGAAAGGCGGCTGCTCGGTACCGGGCCAAAGTGGACCTTCGCGGCCAAATCTTGACCTACTTTGGCCCCGCGTATCTCCGGTTCTCTTAGGGCCACACTAATAAGACTACCATCGTTCGAAAGGGCACATATAGGGCTATCTACCCAGGGAGTTTGGGGCAAATCGGTTACCATGACCTACTTTGGCCCCGCGTATCTCCGGTTCTCCTGGGGCCACACTAATAAGACTACCATCGTTCGAAAGGGCACATGTAGGGCTATCTACCTAGGGAGTTTGGGGCAAATCGGTTACCATGACCCGGTCCAAATCCGCCGGACCGCACTTTGGAACGGTGCCGCTCCGCGGCCAAGGCACCTAAAGATCCGCGGATAGGCTCGCGGAGCTCCCAGGACACTTGGCTCTTACCTCTAGGAAGGGCAGGCTCCGCACTTGCACGGCCGAGGAGCGGCAAAACCAAAACCGACATGCCCCCACCCGATGCACCTTCCCGGGGTGACAAAAATTCGAGCCCGGGCTCATTCGAAAGCCAAGTATCTCTAGTTTATGTGTGCCAAAATGTGTCAGGATTGGAGCTACGGCGGGCCCGTGGCCGCGGAACAAAGTGCGCGGAACCGCATGAAAAATCGTCTAAGTGTCAAATGCATTGAAATCGCCATAGGAAATTTCACCGACTTTGCGTCTCTATATCTCGCGTGCCTTTCGGGCTAGAGACTCGTTTCTGGTGTTGTTGCAGAGCCCAAGTCCTCCCCTACGAGCTCACCAAAGGGCGTGTGGCTCACTCTTATACCCGGGTCACAGTACCGGGAGAAGTGGACCTCGTCCCGGTGAAAATTTAACATTGGAATCTCCATAGGGAAACTTTAACATGGGAAACGCCATAGGGAATGTGGACCGACTTTGCGGCCCTATATCTCCCGAACCCTTGGGGCTAGAGACTAGCTTTCACCACCCTCGTGGAGCCCCAAGTCTCCTCTACAAAGTGAGTGGCTTTAATTTTGTACGCCACGAAAGGCGGCTGCTCGGTACCGGGCCAAAGTGGACCTTCGCGGCCAAATCTTGACCTACTTTGGCCCCGCGTATCTCCGGTTCTCTTAGGGCCACACTAATAAGACTACCATCGTTCGAAAGGGCACATATAGGGCTATCTACCCAGGGAGTTTGGGGCAAATCGGTTACCATGACCTACTTTGGCCCCGCGTATCTCCGGTTCTCCTGGGGCCACACTAATAAGACTACCATCGTTCGAAAGGGCACATGTAGGGCTATCTACCTAGGGAGTTTGGGGCAAATCGGTTACCATGACCCGGTCCAAATCCGCCGGACCGCACTTTGGAACGGTGCCGCTCCGCGGCCAAGGCACCTAAAGATCCGCGGATAGGCTCGCGGAGCTCCCAGGACACTTGGCTCTTACCTCTAGGAAGGGCAGGCTCCGCACTTGCACGGCCGAGGAGCGGCAAAACCAAAACCGACATGCCCCCACCCGATGCACCTTCCCGGGGTGACAAAAATTCGAGCCCGGGCTCATTCGAAAGCCAAGTATCTCTAGTTTATGTGTGCCAAAATGTGTCAGGATTGGAGCTACGGCGGGCCCGTGGCCGCGGAACAAAGTGCGCGGAACCGCATGAAAAATCGTCTAAGTGTCAAATGCATTGAAATCGCCATAGGAAATTTCACCGACTTTGCGTCTCTATATCTCGCGTGCCTTTCGGGCTAGAGACTCGTTTCTGGTGTTGTTGCAGAGCCCAAGTCCTCCCCTACGAGCTCACCAAAGGGCGTGTGGCTCACTCTTATACCCGGGTCACAGTACCGGGAGAAGTGGACCTCGTCCCGGTGAAAATTTAACATTGGAATCTCCATAGGGAAACTTTAACATGGGAAACGCCATAGGGAATGTGGACCGACTTTGCGGCCCTATATCTCCCGAACCCTTGGGGCTAGAGACTAGCTTTCACCACCCTCGTGGAGCCCCAAGTCTCCTCTACAAAGTGAGTGGCTTTAATTTTGTACGCCACGAAAGGCGGCTGCTCGGTACCGGGCCAAAGTGGACCTTCGCGGCCAAATCTTGACCTACTTTGGCCCCGCGTATCTCCGGTTCTCTTAGGGCCACACTAATAAGACTACCATCGTTCGAAAGGGCACATATAGGGCTATCTACCCAGGGAGTTTGGGGCAAATCGGTTACCATGACCTACTTTGGCCCCGCGTATCTCCGGTTCTCCTGGGGCCACACTAATAAGACTACCATCGTTCGAAAGGGCACATGTAGGGCTATCTACCTAGGGAGTTTGGGGCAAATCGGTTACCATGACCCGGTCCAAATCCGCCGGACCGCACTTTGGAACGGTGCCGCTCCGCGGCCAAGGCACCTAAAGATCCGCGGATAGGCTCGCGGAGCTCCCAGGACACTTGGCTCTTACCTCTAGGAAGGGCAGGCTCCGCACTTGCACGGCCGAGGAGCGGCAAAACCAAAACCGACATGCCCCCACCCGATGCACCTTCCCGGGGTGACAAAAATTCGAGCCCGGGCTCATTCGAAAGCCAAGTATCTCTAGTTTATGTGTGCCAAAATGTGTCAGGATTGGAGCTACGGCGGGCCCGTGGCCGCGGAACAAAGTGCGCGGAACCGCATGAAAAATCGTCTAAGTGTCAAATGCATTGAAATCGCCATAGGAAATTTCACCGACTTTGCGTCTCTATATCTCGCGTGCCTTTCGGGCTAGAGACTCGTTTCTGGTGTTGTTGCAGAGCCCAAGTCCTCCCCTACGAGCTCACCAAAGGGCGTGTGGCTCACTCTTATACCCGGGTCACAGTACCGGGAGAAGTGGACCTCGTCCCGGTGAAAATTTAACATTGGAATCTCCATAGGGAAACTTTAACATGGGAAACGCCATAGGGAATGTGGACCGACTTTGCGGCCCTATATCTCCCGAACCCTTGGGGCTAGAGACTAGCTTTCACCACCCTCGTGGAGCCCCAAGTCTCCTCTACAAAGTGAGTGGCTTTAATTTTGTACGCCACGAAAGGCGGCTGCTCGGTACCGGGCCAAAGTGGACCTTCGCGGCCAAATCTTGACCTACTTTGGCCCCGCGTATCTCCGGTTCTCTTAGGGCCACACTAATAAGACTACCATCGTTCGAAAGGGCACATATAGGGCTATCTACCCAGGGAGTTTGGGGCAAATCGGTTACCATGACCTACTTTGGCCCCGCGTATCTCCGGTTCTCCTGGGGCCACACTAATAAGACTACCATCGTTCGAAAGGGCACATGTAGGGCTATCTACCTAGGGAGTTTGGGGCAAATCGGTTACCATGACCCGGTCCAAATCCGCCGGACCGCACTTTGGAACGGTGCCGCTCCGCGGCCAAGGCACCTAAAGATCCGCGGATAGGCTCGCGGAGCTCCCAGGACACTTGGCTCTTACCTCTAGGAAGGGCAGGCTCCGCACTTGCACGGCCGAGGAGCGGCAAAACCAAAACCGACATGCCCCCACCCGATGCACCTTCCCGGGGTGACAAAAATTCGAGCCCGGGCTCATTCGAAAGCCAAGTATCTCTAGTTTATGTGTGCCAAAATGTGTCAGGATTGGAGCTACGGCGGGCCCGTGGCCGCGGAACAAAGTGCGCGGAACCGCATGAAAAATCGTCTAAGTGTCAAATGCATTGAAATCGCCATAGGAAATTTCACCGACTTTGCGTCTCTATATCTCGCGTGCCTTTCGGGCTAGAGACTCGTTTCTGGTGTTGTTGCAGAGCCCAAGTCCTCCCCTACGAGCTCACCAAAGGGCGTGTGGCTCACTCTTATACCCGGGTCACAGTACCGGGAGAAGTGGACCTCGTCCCGGTGAAAATTTAACATTGGAATCTCCATAGGGAAACTTTAACATGGGAAACGCCATAGGGAATGTGGACCGACTTTGCGGCCCTATATCTCCCGAACCCTTGGGGCTAGAGACTAGCTTTCACCACCCTCGTGGAGCCCCAAGTCTCCTCTACAAAGTGAGTGGCTTTAATTTTGTACGCCACGAAAGGCGGCTGCTCGGTACCGGGCCAAAGTGGACCTTCGCGGCCAAATCTTGACCTACTTTGGCCCCGCGTATCTCCGGTTCTCTTAGGGCCACACTAATAAGACTACCATCGTTCGAAAGGGCACATATAGGGCTATCTACCCAGGGAGTTTGGGGCAAATCGGTTACCATGACCTACTTTGGCCCCGCGTATCTCCGGTTCTCCTGGGGCCACACTAATAAGACTACCATCGTTCGAAAGGGCACATGTAGGGCTATCTACCTAGGGAGTTTGGGGCAAATCGGTTACCATGACCCGGTCCAAATCCGCCGGACCGCACTTTGGAACGGTGCCGCTCCGCGGCCAAGGCACCTAAAGATCCGCGGATAGGCTCGCGGAGCTCCCAGGACACTTGGCTCTTACCTCTAGGAAGGGCAGGCTCCGCACTTGCACGGCCGAGGAGCGGCAAAACCAAAACCGACATGCCCCCACCCGATGCACCTTCCCGGGGTGACAAAAATTCGAGCCCGGGCTCATTCGAAAGCCAAGTATCTCTAGTTTATGTGTGCCAAAATGTGTCAGGATTGGAGCTACGGCGGGCCCGTGGCCGCGGAACAAAGTGCGCGGAACCGCATGAAAAATCGTCTAAGTGTCAAATGCATTGAAATCGCCATAGGAAATTTCACCGACTTTGCGTCTCTATATCTCGCGTGCCTTTCGGGCTAGAGACTCGTTTCTGGTGTTGTTGCAGAGCCCAAGTCCTCCCCTACGAGCTCACCAAAGGGCGTGTGGCTCACTCTTATACCCGGGTCACAGTACCGGGAGAAGTGGACCTCGTCCCGGTGAAAATTTAACATTGGAATCTCCATAGGGAAACTTTAACATGGGAAACGCCATAGGGAATGTGGACCGACTTTGCGGCCCTATATCTCCCGAACCCTTGGGGCTAGAGACTAGCTTTCACCACCCTCGTGGAGCCCCAAGTCTCCTCTACAAAGTGAGTGGCTTTAATTTTGTACGCCACGAAAGGCGGCTGCTCGGTACCGGGCCAAAGTGGACCTTCGCGGCCAAATCTTGACCTACTTTGGCCCCGCGTATCTCCGGTTCTCTTAGGGCCACACTAATAAGACTACCATCGTTCGAAAGGGCACATATAGGGCTATCTACCCAGGGAGTTTGGGGCAAATCGGTTACCATGACCTACTTTGGCCCCGCGTATCTCCGGTTCTCCTGGGGCCACACTAATAAGACTACCATCGTTCGAAAGGGCACATGTAGGGCTATCTACCTAGGGAGTTTGGGGCAAATCGGTTACCATGACCCGGTCCAAATCCGCCGGACCGCACTTTGGAACGGTGCCGCTCCGCGGCCAAGGCACCTAAAGATCCGCGGATAGGCTCGCGGAGCTCCCAGGACACTTGGCTCTTACCTCTAGGAAGGGCAGGCTCCGCACTTGCACGGCCGAGGAGCGGCAAAACCAAAACCGACATGCCCCCACCCGATGCACCTTCCCGGGGTGACAAAAATTCGAGCCCGGGCTCATTCGAAAGCCAAGTATCTCTAGTTTATGTGTGCCAAAATGTGTCAGGATTGGAGCTACGGCGGGCCCGTGGCCGCGGAACAAAGTGCGCGGAACCGCATGAAAAATCGTCTAAGTGTCAAATGCATTGAAATCGCCATAGGAAATTTCACCGACTTTGCGTCTCTATATCTCGCGTGCCTTTCGGGCTAGAGACTCGTTTCTGGTGTTGTTGCAGAGCCCAAGTCCTCCCCTACGAGCTCACCAAAGGGCGTGTGGCTCACTCTTATACCCGGGTCACAGTACCGGGAGAAGTGGACCTCGTCCCGGTGAAAATTTAACATTGGAATCTCCATAGGGAAACTTTAACATGGGAAACGCCATAGGGAATGTGGACCGACTTTGCGGCCCTATATCTCCCGAACCCTTGGGGCTAGAGACTAGCTTTCACCACCCTCGTGGAGCCCCAAGTCTCCTCTACAAAGTGAGTGGCTTTAATTTTGTACGCCACGAAAGGCGGCTGCTCGGTACCGGGCCAAAGTGGACCTTCGCGGCCAAATCTTGACCTACTTTGGCCCCGCGTATCTCCGGTTCTCTTAGGGCCACACTAATAAGACTACCATCGTTCGAAAGGGCACATATAGGGCTATCTACCCAGGGAGTTTGGGGCAAATCGGTTACCATGACCTACTTTGGCCCCGCGTATCTCCGGTTCTCCTGGGGCCACACTAATAAGACTACCATCGTTCGAAAGGGCACATGTAGGGCTATCTACCTAGGGAGTTTGGGGCAAATCGGTTACCATGACCCGGTCCAAATCCGCCGGACCGCACTTTGGAACGGTGCCGCTCCGCGGCCAAGGCACCTAAAGATCCGCGGATAGGCTCGCGGAGCTCCCAGGACACTTGGCTCTTACCTCTAGGAAGGGCAGGCTCCGCACTTGCACGGCCGAGGAGCGGCAAAACCAAAACCGACATGCCCCCACCCGATGCACCTTCCCGGGGTGACAAAAATTCGAGCCCGGGCTCATTCGAAAGCCAAGTATCTCTAGTTTATGTGTGCCAAAATGTGTCAGGATTGGAGCTACGGCGGGCCCGTGGCCGCGGAACAAAGTGCGCGGAACCGCATGAAAAATCGTCTAAGTGTCAAATGCATTGAAATCGCCATAGGAAATTTCACCGACTTTGCGTCTCTATATCTCGCGTGCCTTTCGGGCTAGAGACTCGTTTCTGGTGTTGTTGCAGAGCCCAAGTCCTCCCCTACGAGCTCACCAAAGGGCGTGTGGCTCACTCTTATACCCGGGTCACAGTACCGGGAGAAGTGGACCTCGTCCCGGTGAAAATTTAACATTGGAATCTCCATAGGGAAACTTTAACATGGGAAACGCCATAGGGAATGTGGACCGACTTTGCGGCCCTATATCTCCCGAACCCTTGGGGCTAGAGACTAGCTTTCACCACCCTCGTGGAGCCCCAAGTCTCCTCTACAAAGTGAGTGGCTTTAATTTTGTACGCCACGAAAGGCGGCTGCTCGGTACCGGGCCAAAGTGGACCTTCGCGGCCAAATCTTGACCTACTTTGGCCCCGCGTATCTCCGGTTCTCTTAGGGCCACACTAATAAGACTACCATCGTTCGAAAGGGCACATATAGGGCTATCTACCCAGGGAGTTTGGGGCAAATCGGTTACCATGACCTACTTTGGCCCCGCGTATCTCCGGTTCTCCTGGGGCCACACTAATAAGACTACCATCGTTCGAAAGGGCACATGTAGGGCTATCTACCTAGGGAGTTTGGGGCAAATCGGTTACCATGACCCGGTCCAAATCCGCCGGACCGCACTTTGGAACGGTGCCGCTCCGCGGCCAAGGCACCTAAAGATCCGCGGATAGGCTCGCGGAGCTCCCAGGACACTTGGCTCTTACCTCTAGGAAGGGCAGGCTCCGCACTTGCACGGCCGAGGAGCGGCAAAACCAAAACCGACATGCCCCCACCCGATGCACCTTCCCGGGGTGACAAAAATTCGAGCCCGGGCTCATTCGAAAGCCAAGTATCTCTAGTTTATGTGTGCCAAAATGTGTCAGGATTGGAGCTACGGCGGGCCCGTGGCCGCGGAACAAAGTGCGCGGAACCGCATGAAAAATCGTCTAAGTGTCAAATGCATTGAAATCGCCATAGGAAATTTCACCGACTTTGCGTCTCTATATCTCGCGTGCCTTTCGGGCTAGAGACTCGTTTCTGGTGTTGTTGCAGAGCCCAAGTCCTCCCCTACGAGCTCACCAAAGGGCGTGTGGCTCACTCTTATACCCGGGTCACAGTACCGGGAGAAGTGGACCTCGTCCCGGTGAAAATTTAACATTGGAATCTCCATAGGGAAACTTTAACATGGGAAACGCCATAGGGAATGTGGACCGACTTTGCGGCCCTATATCTCCCGAACCCTTGGGGCTAGAGACTAGCTTTCACCACCCTCGTGGAGCCCCAAGTCTCCTCTACAAAGTGAGTGGCTTTAATTTTGTACGCCACGAAAGGCGGCTGCTCGGTACCGGGCCAAAGTGGACCTTCGCGGCCAAATCTTGACCTACTTTGGCCCCGCGTATCTCCGGTTCTCTTAGGGCCACACTAATAAGACTACCATCGTTCGAAAGGGCACATATAGGGCTATCTACCCAGGGAGTTTGGGGCAAATCGGTTACCATGACCTACTTTGGCCCCGCGTATCTCCGGTTCTCCTGGGGCCACACTAATAAGACTACCATCGTTCGAAAGGGCACATGTAGGGCTATCTACCTAGGGAGTTTGGGGCAAATCGGTTACCATGACCCGGTCCAAATCCGCCGGACCGCACTTTGGAACGGTGCCGCTCCGCGGCCAAGGCACCTAAAGATCCGCGGATAGGCTCGCGGAGCTCCCAGGACACTTGGCTCTTACCTCTAGGAAGGGCAGGCTCCGCACTTGCACGGCCGAGGAGCGGCAAAACCAAAACCGACATGCCCCCACCCGATGCACCTTCCCGGGGTGACAAAAATTCGAGCCCGGGCTCATTCGAAAGCCAAGTATCTCTAGTTTATGTGTGCCAAAATGTGTCAGGATTGGAGCTACGGCGGGCCCGTGGCCGCGGAACAAAGTGCGCGGAACCGCATGAAAAATCGTCTAAGTGTCAAATGCATTGAAATCGCCATAGGAAATTTCACCGACTTTGCGTCTCTATATCTCGCGTGCCTTTCGGGCTAGAGACTCGTTTCTGGTGTTGTTGCAGAGCCCAAGTCCTCCCCTACGAGCTCACCAAAGGGCGTGTGGCTCACTCTTATACCCGGGTCACAGTACCGGGAGAAGTGGACCTCGTCCCGGTGAAAATTTAACATTGGAATCTCCATAGGGAAACTTTAACATGGGAAACGCCATAGGGAATGTGGACCGACTTTGCGGCCCTATATCTCCCGAACCCTTGGGGCTAGAGACTAGCTTTCACCACCCTCGTGGAGCCCCAAGTCTCCTCTACAAAGTGAGTGGCTTTAATTTTGTACGCCACGAAAGGCGGCTGCTCGGTACCGGGCCAAAGTGGACCTTCGCGGCCAAATCTTGACCTACTTTGGCCCCGCGTATCTCCGGTTCTCTTAGGGCCACACTAATAAGACTACCATCGTTCGAAAGGGCACATATAGGGCTATCTACCCAGGGAGTTTGGGGCAAATCGGTTACCATGACCTACTTTGGCCCCGCGTATCTCCGGTTCTCCTGGGGCCACACTAATAAGACTACCATCGTTCGAAAGGGCACATGTAGGGCTATCTACCTAGGGAGTTTGGGGCAAATCGGTTACCATGACCCGGTCCAAATCCGCCGGACCGCACTTTGGAACGGTGCCGCTCCGCGGCCAAGGCACCTAAAGATCCGCGGATAGGCTCGCGGAGCTCCCAGGACACTTGGCTCTTACCTCTAGGAAGGGCAGGCTCCGCACTTGCACGGCCGAGGAGCGGCAAAACCAAAACCGACATGCCCCCACCCGATGCACCTTCCCGGGGTGACAAAAATTCGAGCCCGGGCTCATTCGAAAGCCAAGTATCTCTAGTTTATGTGTGCCAAAATGTGTCAGGATTGGAGCTACGGCGGGCCCGTGGCCGCGGAACAAAGTGCGCGGAACCGCATGAAAAATCGTCTAAGTGTCAAATGCATTGAAATCGCCATAGGAAATTTCACCGACTTTGCGTCTCTATATCTCGCGTGCCTTTCGGGCTAGAGACTCGTTTCTGGTGTTGTTGCAGAGCCCAAGTCCTCCCCTACGAGCTCACCAAAGGGCGTGTGGCTCACTCTTATACCCGGGTCACAGTACCGGGAGAAGTGGACCTCGTCCCGGTGAAAATTTAACATTGGAATCTCCATAGGGAAACTTTAACATGGGAAACGCCATAGGGAATGTGGACCGACTTTGCGGCCCTATATCTCCCGAACCCTTGGGGCTAGAGACTAGCTTTCACCACCCTCGTGGAGCCCCAAGTCTCCTCTACAAAGTGAGTGGCTTTAATTTTGTACGCCACGAAAGGCGGCTGCTCGGTACCGGGCCAAAGTGGACCTTCGCGGCCAAATCTTGACCTACTTTGGCCCCGCGTATCTCCGGTTCTCTTAGGGCCACACTAATAAGACTACCATCGTTCGAAAGGGCACATATAGGGCTATCTACCCAGGGAGTTTGGGGCAAATCGGTTACCATGACCTACTTTGGCCCCGCGTATCTCCGGTTCTCCTGGGGCCACACTAATAAGACTACCATCGTTCGAAAGGGCACATGTAGGGCTATCTACCTAGGGAGTTTGGGGCAAATCGGTTACCATGACCCGGTCCAAATCCGCCGGACCGCACTTTGGAACGGTGCCGCTCCGCGGCCAAGGCACCTAAAGATCCGCGGATAGGCTCGCGGAGCTCCCAGGACACTTGGCTCTTACCTCTAGGAAGGGCAGGCTCCGCACTTGCACGGCCGAGGAGCGGCAAAACCAAAACCGACATGCCCCCACCCGATGCACCTTCCCGGGGTGACAAAAATTCGAGCCCGGGCTCATTCGAAAGCCAAGTATCTCTAGTTTATGTGTGCCAAAATGTGTCAGGATTGGAGCTACGGCGGGCCCGTGGCCGCGGAACAAAGTGCGCGGAACCGCATGAAAAATCGTCTAAGTGTCAAATGCATTGAAATCGCCATAGGAAATTTCACCGACTTTGCGTCTCTATATCTCGCGTGCCTTTCGGGCTAGAGACTCGTTTCTGGTGTTGTTGCAGAGCCCAAGTCCTCCCCTACGAGCTCACCAAAGGGCGTGTGGCTCACTCTTATACCCGGGTCACAGTACCGGGAGAAGTGGACCTCGTCCCGGTGAAAATTTAACATTGGAATCTCCATAGGGAAACTTTAACATGGGAAACGCCATAGGGAATGTGGACCGACTTTGCGGCCCTATATCTCCCGAACCCTTGGGGCTAGAGACTAGCTTTCACCACCCTCGTGGAGCCCCAAGTCTCCTCTACAAAGTGAGTGGCTTTAATTTTGTACGCCACGAAAGGCGGCTGCTCGGTACCGGGCCAAAGTGGACCTTCGCGGCCAAATCTTGACCTACTTTGGCCCCGCGTATCTCCGGTTCTCTTAGGGCCACACTAATAAGACTACCATCGTTCGAAAGGGCACATATAGGGCTATCTACCCAGGGAGTTTGGGGCAAATCGGTTACCATGACCTACTTTGGCCCCGCGTATCTCCGGTTCTCCTGGGGCCACACTAATAAGACTACCATCGTTCGAAAGGGCACATGTAGGGCTATCTACCTAGGGAGTTTGGGGCAAATCGGTTACCATGACCCGGTCCAAATCCGCCGGACCGCACTTTGGAACGGTGCCGCTCCGCGGCCAAGGCACCTAAAGATCCGCGGATAGGCTCGCGGAGCTCCCAGGACACTTGGCTCTTACCTCTAGGAAGGGCAGGCTCCGCACTTGCACGGCCGAGGAGCGGCAAAACCAAAACCGACATGCCCCCACCCGATGCACCTTCCCGGGGTGACAAAAATTCGAGCCCGGGCTCATTCGAAAGCCAAGTATCTCTAGTTTATGTGTGCCAAAATGTGTCAGGATTGGAGCTACGGCGGGCCCGTGGCCGCGGAACAAAGTGCGCGGAACCGCATGAAAAATCGTCTAAGTGTCAAATGCATTGAAATCGCCATAGGAAATTTCACCGACTTTGCGTCTCTATATCTCGCGTGCCTTTCGGGCTAGAGACTCGTTTCTGGTGTTGTTGCAGAGCCCAAGTCCTCCCCTACGAGCTCACCAAAGGGCGTGTGGCTCACTCTTATACCCGGGTCACAGTACCGGGAGAAGTGGACCTCGTCCCGGTGAAAATTTAACATTGGAATCTCCATAGGGAAACTTTAACATGGGAAACGCCATAGGGAATGTGGACCGACTTTGCGGCCCTATATCTCCCGAACCCTTGGGGCTAGAGACTAGCTTTCACCACCCTCGTGGAGCCCCAAGTCTCCTCTACAAAGTGAGTGGCTTTAATTTTGTACGCCACGAAAGGCGGCTGCTCGGTACCGGGCCAAAGTGGACCTTCGCGGCCAAATCTTGACCTACTTTGGCCCCGCGTATCTCCGGTTCTCTTAGGGCCACACTAATAAGACTACCATCGTTCGAAAGGGCACATATAGGGCTATCTACCCAGGGAGTTTGGGGCAAATCGGTTACCATGACCTACTTTGGCCCCGCGTATCTCCGGTTCTCCTGGGGCCACACTAATAAGACTACCATCGTTCGAAAGGGCACATGTAGGGCTATCTACCTAGGGAGTTTGGGGCAAATCGGTTACCATGACCCGGTCCAAATCCGCCGGACCGCACTTTGGAACGGTGCCGCTCCGCGGCCAAGGCACCTAAAGATCCGCGGATAGGCTCGCGGAGCTCCCAGGACACTTGGCTCTTACCTCTAGGAAGGGCAGGCTCCGCACTTGCACGGCCGAGGAGCGGCAAAACCAAAACCGACATGCCCCCACCCGATGCACCTTCCCGGGGTGACAAAAATTCGAGCCCGGGCTCATTCGAAAGCCAAGTATCTCTAGTTTATGTGTGCCAAAATGTGTCAGGATTGGAGCTACGGCGGGCCCGTGGCCGCGGAACAAAGTGCGCGGAACCGCATGAAAAATCGTCTAAGTGTCAAATGCATTGAAATCGCCATAGGAAATTTCACCGACTTTGCGTCTCTATATCTCGCGTGCCTTTCGGGCTAGAGACTCGTTTCTGGTGTTGTTGCAGAGCCCAAGTCCTCCCCTACGAGCTCACCAAAGGGCGTGTGGCTCACTCTTATACCCGGGTCACAGTACCGGGAGAAGTGGACCTCGTCCCGGTGAAAATTTAACATTGGAATCTCCATAGGGAAACTTTAACATGGGAAACGCCATAGGGAATGTGGACCGACTTTGCGGCCCTATATCTCCCGAACCCTTGGGGCTAGAGACTAGCTTTCACCACCCTCGTGGAGCCCCAAGTCTCCTCTACAAAGTGAGTGGCTTTAATTTTGTACGCCACGAAAGGCGGCTGCTCGGTACCGGGCCAAAGTGGACCTTCGCGGCCAAATCTTGACCTACTTTGGCCCCGCGTATCTCCGGTTCTCTTAGGGCCACACTAATAAGACTACCATCGTTCGAAAGGGCACATATAGGGCTATCTACCCAGGGAGTTTGGGGCAAATCGGTTACCATGACCTACTTTGGCCCCGCGTATCTCCGGTTCTCCTGGGGCCACACTAATAAGACTACCATCGTTCGAAAGGGCACATGTAGGGCTATCTACCTAGGGAGTTTGGGGCAAATCGGTTACCATGACCCGGTCCAAATCCGCCGGACCGCACTTTGGAACGGTGCCGCTCCGCGGCCAAGGCACCTAAAGATCCGCGGATAGGCTCGCGGAGCTCCCAGGACACTTGGCTCTTACCTCTAGGAAGGGCAGGCTCCGCACTTGCACGGCCGAGGAGCGGCAAAACCAAAACCGACATGCCCCCACCCGATGCACCTTCCCGGGGTGACAAAAATTCGAGCCCGGGCTCATTCGAAAGCCAAGTATCTCTAGTTTATGTGTGCCAAAATGTGTCAGGATTGGAGCTACGGCGGGCCCGTGGCCGCGGAACAAAGTGCGCGGAACCGCATGAAAAATCGTCTAAGTGTCAAATGCATTGAAATCGCCATAGGAAATTTCACCGACTTTGCGTCTCTATATCTCGCGTGCCTTTCGGGCTAGAGACTCGTTTCTGGTGTTGTTGCAGAGCCCAAGTCCTCCCCTACGAGCTCACCAAAGGGCGTGTGGCTCACTCTTATACCCGGGTCACAGTACCGGGAGAAGTGGACCTCGTCCCGGTGAAAATTTAACATTGGAATCTCCATAGGGAAACTTTAACATGGGAAACGCCATAGGGAATGTGGACCGACTTTGCGGCCCTATATCTCCCGAACCCTTGGGGCTAGAGACTAGCTTTCACCACCCTCGTGGAGCCCCAAGTCTCCTCTACAAAGTGAGTGGCTTTAATTTTGTACGCCACGAAAGGCGGCTGCTCGGTACCGGGCCAAAGTGGACCTTCGCGGCCAAATCTTGACCTACTTTGGCCCCGCGTATCTCCGGTTCTCTTAGGGCCACACTAATAAGACTACCATCGTTCGAAAGGGCACATATAGGGCTATCTACCCAGGGAGTTTGGGGCAAATCGGTTACCATGACCTACTTTGGCCCCGCGTATCTCCGGTTCTCCTGGGGCCACACTAATAAGACTACCATCGTTCGAAAGGGCACATGTAGGGCTATCTACCTAGGGAGTTTGGGGCAAATCGGTTACCATGACCCGGTCCAAATCCGCCGGACCGCACTTTGGAACGGTGCCGCTCCGCGGCCAAGGCACCTAAAGATCCGCGGATAGGCTCGCGGAGCTCCCAGGACACTTGGCTCTTACCTCTAGGAAGGGCAGGCTCCGCACTTGCACGGCCGAGGAGCGGCAAAACCAAAACCGACATGCCCCCACCCGATGCACCTTCCCGGGGTGACAAAAATTCGAGCCCGGGCTCATTCGAAAGCCAAGTATCTCTAGTTTATGTGTGCCAAAATGTGTCAGGATTGGAGCTACGGCGGGCCCGTGGCCGCGGAACAAAGTGCGCGGAACCGCATGAAAAATCGTCTAAGTGTCAAATGCATTGAAATCGCCATAGGAAATTTCACCGACTTTGCGTCTCTATATCTCGCGTGCCTTTCGGGCTAGAGACTCGTTTCTGGTGTTGTTGCAGAGCCCAAGTCCTCCCCTACGAGCTCACCAAAGGGCGTGTGGCTCACTCTTATACCCGGGTCACAGTACCGGGAGAAGTGGACCTCGTCCCGGTGAAAATTTAACATTGGAATCTCCATAGGGAAACTTTAACATGGGAAACGCCATAGGGAATGTGGACCGACTTTGCGGCCCTATATCTCCCGAACCCTTGGGGCTAGAGACTAGCTTTCACCACCCTCGTGGAGCCCCAAGTCTCCTCTACAAAGTGAGTGGCTTTAATTTTGTACGCCACGAAAGGCGGCTGCTCGGTACCGGGCCAAAGTGGACCTTCGCGGCCAAATCTTGACCTACTTTGGCCCCGCGTATCTCCGGTTCTCTTAGGGCCACACTAATAAGACTACCATCGTTCGAAAGGGCACATATAGGGCTATCTACCCAGGGAGTTTGGGGCAAATCGGTTACCATGACCTACTTTGGCCCCGCGTATCTCCGGTTCTCCTGGGGCCACACTAATAAGACTACCATCGTTCGAAAGGGCACATGTAGGGCTATCTACCTAGGGAGTTTGGGGCAAATCGGTTACCATGACCCGGTCCAAATCCGCCGGACCGCACTTTGGAACGGTGCCGCTCCGCGGCCAAGGCACCTAAAGATCCGCGGATAGGCTCGCGGAGCTCCCAGGACACTTGGCTCTTACCTCTAGGAAGGGCAGGCTCCGCACTTGCACGGCCGAGGAGCGGCAAAACCAAAACCGACATGCCCCCACCCGATGCACCTTCCCGGGGTGACAAAAATTCGAGCCCGGGCTCATTCGAAAGCCAAGTATCTCTAGTTTATGTGTGCCAAAATGTGTCAGGATTGGAGCTACGGCGGGCCCGTGGCCGCGGAACAAAGTGCGCGGAACCGCATGAAAAATCGTCTAAGTGTCAAATGCATTGAAATCGCCATAGGAAATTTCACCGACTTTGCGTCTCTATATCTCGCGTGCCTTTCGGGCTAGAGACTCGTTTCTGGTGTTGTTGCAGAGCCCAAGTCCTCCCCTACGAGCTCACCAAAGGGCGTGTGGCTCACTCTTATACCCGGGTCACAGTACCGGGAGAAGTGGACCTCGTCCCGGTGAAAATTTAACATTGGAATCTCCATAGGGAAACTTTAACATGGGAAACGCCATAGGGAATGTGGACCGACTTTGCGGCCCTATATCTCCCGAACCCTTGGGGCTAGAGACTAGCTTTCACCACCCTCGTGGAGCCCCAAGTCTCCTCTACAAAGTGAGTGGCTTTAATTTTGTACGCCACGAAAGGCGGCTGCTCGGTACCGGGCCAAAGTGGACCTTCGCGGCCAAATCTTGACCTACTTTGGCCCCGCGTATCTCCGGTTCTCTTAGGGCCACACTAATAAGACTACCATCGTTCGAAAGGGCACATATAGGGCTATCTACCCAGGGAGTTTGGGGCAAATCGGTTACCATGACCTACTTTGGCCCCGCGTATCTCCGGTTCTCCTGGGGCCACACTAATAAGACTACCATCGTTCGAAAGGGCACATGTAGGGCTATCTACCTAGGGAGTTTGGGGCAAATCGGTTACCATGACCCGGTCCAAATCCGCCGGACCGCACTTTGGAACGGTGCCGCTCCGCGGCCAAGGCACCTAAAGATCCGCGGATAGGCTCGCGGAGCTCCCAGGACACTTGGCTCTTACCTCTAGGAAGGGCAGGCTCCGCACTTGCACGGCCGAGGAGCGGCAAAACCAAAACCGACATGCCCCCACCCGATGCACCTTCCCGGGGTGACAAAAATTCGAGCCCGGGCTCATTCGAAAGCCAAGTATCTCTAGTTTATGTGTGCCAAAATGTGTCAGGATTGGAGCTACGGCGGGCCCGTGGCCGCGGAACAAAGTGCGCGGAACCGCATGAAAAATCGTCTAAGTGTCAAATGCATTGAAATCGCCATAGGAAATTTCACCGACTTTGCGTCTCTATATCTCGCGTGCCTTTCGGGCTAGAGACTCGTTTCTGGTGTTGTTGCAGAGCCCAAGTCCTCCCCTACGAGCTCACCAAAGGGCGTGTGGCTCACTCTTATACCCGGGTCACAGTACCGGGAGAAGTGGACCTCGTCCCGGTGAAAATTTAACATTGGAATCTCCATAGGGAAACTTTAACATGGGAAACGCCATAGGGAATGTGGACCGACTTTGCGGCCCTATATCTCCCGAACCCTTGGGGCTAGAGACTAGCTTTCACCACCCTCGTGGAGCCCCAAGTCTCCTCTACAAAGTGAGTGGCTTTAATTTTGTACGCCACGAAAGGCGGCTGCTCGGTACCGGGCCAAAGTGGACCTTCGCGGCCAAATCTTGACCTACTTTGGCCCCGCGTATCTCCGGTTCTCTTAGGGCCACACTAATAAGACTACCATCGTTCGAAAGGGCACATATAGGGCTATCTACCCAGGGAGTTTGGGGCAAATCGGTTACCATGACCTACTTTGGCCCCGCGTATCTCCGGTTCTCCTGGGGCCACACTAATAAGACTACCATCGTTCGAAAGGGCACATGTAGGGCTATCTACCTAGGGAGTTTGGGGCAAATCGGTTACCATGACCCGGTCCAAATCCGCCGGACCGCACTTTGGAACGGTGCCGCTCCGCGGCCAAGGCACCTAAAGATCCGCGGATAGGCTCGCGGAGCTCCCAGGACACTTGGCTCTTACCTCTAGGAAGGGCAGGCTCCGCACTTGCACGGCCGAGGAGCGGCAAAACCAAAACCGACATGCCCCCACCCGATGCACCTTCCCGGGGTGACAAAAATTCGAGCCCGGGCTCATTCGAAAGCCAAGTATCTCTAGTTTATGTGTGCCAAAATGTGTCAGGATTGGAGCTACGGCGGGCCCGTGGCCGCGGAACAAAGTGCGCGGAACCGCATGAAAAATCGTCTAAGTGTCAAATGCATTGAAATCGCCATAGGAAATTTCACCGACTTTGCGTCTCTATATCTCGCGTGCCTTTCGGGCTAGAGACTCGTTTCTGGTGTTGTTGCAGAGCCCAAGTCCTCCCCTACGAGCTCACCAAAGGGCGTGTGGCTCACTCTTATACCCGGGTCACAGTACCGGGAGAAGTGGACCTCGTCCCGGTGAAAATTTAACATTGGAATCTCCATAGGGAAACTTTAACATGGGAAACGCCATAGGGAATGTGGACCGACTTTGCGGCCCTATATCTCCCGAACCCTTGGGGCTAGAGACTAGCTTTCACCACCCTCGTGGAGCCCCAAGTCTCCTCTACAAAGTGAGTGGCTTTAATTTTGTACGCCACGAAAGGCGGCTGCTCGGTACCGGGCCAAAGTGGACCTTCGCGGCCAAATCTTGACCTACTTTGGCCCCGCGTATCTCCGGTTCTCTTAGGGCCACACTAATAAGACTACCATCGTTCGAAAGGGCACATATAGGGCTATCTACCCAGGGAGTTTGGGGCAAATCGGTTACCATGACCTACTTTGGCCCCGCGTATCTCCGGTTCTCCTGGGGCCACACTAATAAGACTACCATCGTTCGAAAGGGCACATGTAGGGCTATCTACCTAGGGAGTTTGGGGCAAATCGGTTACCATGACCCGGTCCAAATCCGCCGGACCGCACTTTGGAACGGTGCCGCTCCGCGGCCAAGGCACCTAAAGATCCGCGGATAGGCTCGCGGAGCTCCCAGGACACTTGGCTCTTACCTCTAGGAAGGGCAGGCTCCGCACTTGCACGGCCGAGGAGCGGCAAAACCAAAACCGACATGCCCCCACCCGATGCACCTTCCCGGGGTGACAAAAATTCGAGCCCGGGCTCATTCGAAAGCCAAGTATCTCTAGTTTATGTGTGCCAAAATGTGTCAGGATTGGAGCTACGGCGGGCCCGTGGCCGCGGAACAAAGTGCGCGGAACCGCATGAAAAATCGTCTAAGTGTCAAATGCATTGAAATCGCCATAGGAAATTTCACCGACTTTGCGTCTCTATATCTCGCGTGCCTTTCGGGCTAGAGACTCGTTTCTGGTGTTGTTGCAGAGCCCAAGTCCTCCCCTACGAGCTCACCAAAGGGCGTGTGGCTCACTCTTATACCCGGGTCACAGTACCGGGAGAAGTGGACCTCGTCCCGGTGAAAATTTAACATTGGAATCTCCATAGGGAAACTTTAACATGGGAAACGCCATAGGGAATGTGGACCGACTTTGCGGCCCTATATCTCCCGAACCCTTGGGGCTAGAGACTAGCTTTCACCACCCTCGTGGAGCCCCAAGTCTCCTCTACAAAGTGAGTGGCTTTAATTTTGTACGCCACGAAAGGCGGCTGCTCGGTACCGGGCCAAAGTGGACCTTCGCGGCCAAATCTTGACCTACTTTGGCCCCGCGTATCTCCGGTTCTCTTAGGGCCACACTAATAAGACTACCATCGTTCGAAAGGGCACATATAGGGCTATCTACCCAGGGAGTTTGGGGCAAATCGGTTACCATGACCTACTTTGGCCCCGCGTATCTCCGGTTCTCCTGGGGCCACACTAATAAGACTACCATCGTTCGAAAGGGCACATGTAGGGCTATCTACCTAGGGAGTTTGGGGCAAATCGGTTACCATGACCCGGTCCAAATCCGCCGGACCGCACTTTGGAACGGTGCCGCTCCGCGGCCAAGGCACCTAAAGATCCGCGGATAGGCTCGCGGAGCTCCCAGGACACTTGGCTCTTACCTCTAGGAAGGGCAGGCTCCGCACTTGCACGGCCGAGGAGCGGCAAAACCAAAACCGACATGCCCCCACCCGATGCACCTTCCCGGGGTGACAAAAATTCGAGCCCGGGCTCATTCGAAAGCCAAGTATCTCTAGTTTATGTGTGCCAAAATGTGTCAGGATTGGAGCTACGGCGGGCCCGTGGCCGCGGAACAAAGTGCGCGGAACCGCATGAAAAATCGTCTAAGTGTCAAATGCATTGAAATCGCCATAGGAAATTTCACCGACTTTGCGTCTCTATATCTCGCGTGCCTTTCGGGCTAGAGACTCGTTTCTGGTGTTGTTGCAGAGCCCAAGTCCTCCCCTACGAGCTCACCAAAGGGCGTGTGGCTCACTCTTATACCCGGGTCACAGTACCGGGAGAAGTGGACCTCGTCCCGGTGAAAATTTAACATTGGAATCTCCATAGGGAAACTTTAACATGGGAAACGCCATAGGGAATGTGGACCGACTTTGCGGCCCTATATCTCCCGAACCCTTGGGGCTAGAGACTAGCTTTCACCACCCTCGTGGAGCCCCAAGTCTCCTCTACAAAGTGAGTGGCTTTAATTTTGTACGCCACGAAAGGCGGCTGCTCGGTACCGGGCCAAAGTGGACCTTCGCGGCCAAATCTTGACCTACTTTGGCCCCGCGTATCTCCGGTTCTCTTAGGGCCACACTAATAAGACTACCATCGTTCGAAAGGGCACATATAGGGCTATCTACCCAGGGAGTTTGGGGCAAATCGGTTACCATGACCTACTTTGGCCCCGCGTATCTCCGGTTCTCCTGGGGCCACACTAATAAGACTACCATCGTTCGAAAGGGCACATGTAGGGCTATCTACCTAGGGAGTTTGGGGCAAATCGGTTACCATGACCCGGTCCAAATCCGCCGGACCGCACTTTGGAACGGTGCCGCTCCGCGGCCAAGGCACCTAAAGATCCGCGGATAGGCTCGCGGAGCTCCCAGGACACTTGGCTCTTACCTCTAGGAAGGGCAGGCTCCGCACTTGCACGGCCGAGGAGCGGCAAAACCAAAACCGACATGCCCCCACCCGATGCACCTTCCCGGGGTGACAAAAATTCGAGCCCGGGCTCATTCGAAAGCCAAGTATCTCTAGTTTATGTGTGCCAAAATGTGTCAGGATTGGAGCTACGGCGGGCCCGTGGCCGCGGAACAAAGTGCGCGGAACCGCATGAAAAATCGTCTAAGTGTCAAATGCATTGAAATCGCCATAGGAAATTTCACCGACTTTGCGTCTCTATATCTCGCGTGCCTTTCGGGCTAGAGACTCGTTTCTGGTGTTGTTGCAGAGCCCAAGTCCTCCCCTACGAGCTCACCAAAGGGCGTGTGGCTCACTCTTATACCCGGGTCACAGTACCGGGAGAAGTGGACCTCGTCCCGGTGAAAATTTAACATTGGAATCTCCATAGGGAAACTTTAACATGGGAAACGCCATAGGGAATGTGGACCGACTTTGCGGCCCTATATCTCCCGAACCCTTGGGGCTAGAGACTAGCTTTCACCACCCTCGTGGAGCCCCAAGTCTCCTCTACAAAGTGAGTGGCTTTAATTTTGTACGCCACGAAAGGCGGCTGCTCGGTACCGGGCCAAAGTGGACCTTCGCGGCCAAATCTTGACCTACTTTGGCCCCGCGTATCTCCGGTTCTCTTAGGGCCACACTAATAAGACTACCATCGTTCGAAAGGGCACATATAGGGCTATCTACCCAGGGAGTTTGGGGCAAATCGGTTACCATGACCTACTTTGGCCCCGCGTATCTCCGGTTCTCCTGGGGCCACACTAATAAGACTACCATCGTTCGAAAGGGCACATGTAGGGCTATCTACCTAGGGAGTTTGGGGCAAATCGGTTACCATGACCCGGTCCAAATCCGCCGGACCGCACTTTGGAACGGTGCCGCTCCGCGGCCAAGGCACCTAAAGATCCGCGGATAGGCTCGCGGAGCTCCCAGGACACTTGGCTCTTACCTCTAGGAAGGGCAGGCTCCGCACTTGCACGGCCGAGGAGCGGCAAAACCAAAACCGACATGCCCCCACCCGATGCACCTTCCCGGGGTGACAAAAATTCGAGCCCGGGCTCATTCGAAAGCCAAGTATCTCTAGTTTATGTGTGCCAAAATGTGTCAGGATTGGAGCTACGGCGGGCCCGTGGCCGCGGAACAAAGTGCGCGGAACCGCATGAAAAATCGTCTAAGTGTCAAATGCATTGAAATCGCCATAGGAAATTTCACCGACTTTGCGTCTCTATATCTCGCGTGCCTTTCGGGCTAGAGACTCGTTTCTGGTGTTGTTGCAGAGCCCAAGTCCTCCCCTACGAGCTCACCAAAGGGCGTGTGGCTCACTCTTATACCCGGGTCACAGTACCGGGAGAAGTGGACCTCGTCCCGGTGAAAATTTAACATTGGAATCTCCATAGGGAAACTTTAACATGGGAAACGCCATAGGGAATGTGGACCGACTTTGCGGCCCTATATCTCCCGAACCCTTGGGGCTAGAGACTAGCTTTCACCACCCTCGTGGAGCCCCAAGTCTCCTCTACAAAGTGAGTGGCTTTAATTTTGTACGCCACGAAAGGCGGCTGCTCGGTACCGGGCCAAAGTGGACCTTCGCGGCCAAATCTTGACCTACTTTGGCCCCGCGTATCTCCGGTTCTCTTAGGGCCACACTAATAAGACTACCATCGTTCGAAAGGGCACATATAGGGCTATCTACCCAGGGAGTTTGGGGCAAATCGGTTACCATGACCTACTTTGGCCCCGCGTATCTCCGGTTCTCCTGGGGCCACACTAATAAGACTACCATCGTTCGAAAGGGCACATGTAGGGCTATCTACCTAGGGAGTTTGGGGCAAATCGGTTACCATGACCCGGTCCAAATCCGCCGGACCGCACTTTGGAACGGTGCCGCTCCGCGGCCAAGGCACCTAAAGATCCGCGGATAGGCTCGCGGAGCTCCCAGGACACTTGGCTCTTACCTCTAGGAAGGGCAGGCTCCGCACTTGCACGGCCGAGGAGCGGCAAAACCAAAACCGACATGCCCCCACCCGATGCACCTTCCCGGGGTGACAAAAATTCGAGCCCGGGCTCATTCGAAAGCCAAGTATCTCTAGTTTATGTGTGCCAAAATGTGTCAGGATTGGAGCTACGGCGGGCCCGTGGCCGCGGAACAAAGTGCGCGGAACCGCATGAAAAATCGTCTAAGTGTCAAATGCATTGAAATCGCCATAGGAAATTTCACCGACTTTGCGTCTCTATATCTCGCGTGCCTTTCGGGCTAGAGACTCGTTTCTGGTGTTGTTGCAGAGCCCAAGTCCTCCCCTACGAGCTCACCAAAGGGCGTGTGGCTCACTCTTATACCCGGGTCACAGTACCGGGAGAAGTGGACCTCGTCCCGGTGAAAATTTAACATTGGAATCTCCATAGGGAAACTTTAACATGGGAAACGCCATAGGGAATGTGGACCGACTTTGCGGCCCTATATCTCCCGAACCCTTGGGGCTAGAGACTAGCTTTCACCACCCTCGTGGAGCCCCAAGTCTCCTCTACAAAGTGAGTGGCTTTAATTTTGTACGCCACGAAAGGCGGCTGCTCGGTACCGGGCCAAAGTGGACCTTCGCGGCCAAATCTTGACCTACTTTGGCCCCGCGTATCTCCGGTTCTCTTAGGGCCACACTAATAAGACTACCATCGTTCGAAAGGGCACATATAGGGCTATCTACCCAGGGAGTTTGGGGCAAATCGGTTACCATGACCTACTTTGGCCCCGCGTATCTCCGGTTCTCCTGGGGCCACACTAATAAGACTACCATCGTTCGAAAGGGCACATGTAGGGCTATCTACCTAGGGAGTTTGGGGCAAATCGGTTACCATGACCCGGTCCAAATCCGCCGGACCGCACTTTGGAACGGTGCCGCTCCGCGGCCAAGGCACCTAAAGATCCGCGGATAGGCTCGCGGAGCTCCCAGGACACTTGGCTCTTACCTCTAGGAAGGGCAGGCTCCGCACTTGCACGGCCGAGGAGCGGCAAAACCAAAACCGACATGCCCCCACCCGATGCACCTTCCCGGGGTGACAAAAATTCGAGCCCGGGCTCATTCGAAAGCCAAGTATCTCTAGTTTATGTGTGCCAAAATGTGTCAGGATTGGAGCTACGGCGGGCCCGTGGCCGCGGAACAAAGTGCGCGGAACCGCATGAAAAATCGTCTAAGTGTCAAATGCATTGAAATCGCCATAGGAAATTTCACCGACTTTGCGTCTCTATATCTCGCGTGCCTTTCGGGCTAGAGACTCGTTTCTGGTGTTGTTGCAGAGCCCAAGTCCTCCCCTACGAGCTCACCAAAGGGCGTGTGGCTCACTCTTATACCCGGGTCACAGTACCGGGAGAAGTGGACCTCGTCCCGGTGAAAATTTAACATTGGAATCTCCATAGGGAAACTTTAACATGGGAAACGCCATAGGGAATGTGGACCGACTTTGCGGCCCTATATCTCCCGAACCCTTGGGGCTAGAGACTAGCTTTCACCACCCTCGTGGAGCCCCAAGTCTCCTCTACAAAGTGAGTGGCTTTAATTTTGTACGCCACGAAAGGCGGCTGCTCGGTACCGGGCCAAAGTGGACCTTCGCGGCCAAATCTTGACCTACTTTGGCCCCGCGTATCTCCGGTTCTCTTAGGGCCACACTAATAAGACTACCATCGTTCGAAAGGGCACATATAGGGCTATCTACCCAGGGAGTTTGGGGCAAATCGGTTACCATGACCTACTTTGGCCCCGCGTATCTCCGGTTCTCCTGGGGCCACACTAATAAGACTACCATCGTTCGAAAGGGCACATGTAGGGCTATCTACCTAGGGAGTTTGGGGCAAATCGGTTACCATGACCCGGTCCAAATCCGCCGGACCGCACTTTGGAACGGTGCCGCTCCGCGGCCAAGGCACCTAAAGATCCGCGGATAGGCTCGCGGAGCTCCCAGGACACTTGGCTCTTACCTCTAGGAAGGGCAGGCTCCGCACTTGCACGGCCGAGGAGCGGCAAAACCAAAACCGACATGCCCCCACCCGATGCACCTTCCCGGGGTGACAAAAATTCGAGCCCGGGCTCATTCGAAAGCCAAGTATCTCTAGTTTATGTGTGCCAAAATGTGTCAGGATTGGAGCTACGGCGGGCCCGTGGCCGCGGAACAAAGTGCGCGGAACCGCATGAAAAATCGTCTAAGTGTCAAATGCATTGAAATCGCCATAGGAAATTTCACCGACTTTGCGTCTCTATATCTCGCGTGCCTTTCGGGCTAGAGACTCGTTTCTGGTGTTGTTGCAGAGCCCAAGTCCTCCCCTACGAGCTCACCAAAGGGCGTGTGGCTCACTCTTATACCCGGGTCACAGTACCGGGAGAAGTGGACCTCGTCCCGGTGAAAATTTAACATTGGAATCTCCATAGGGAAACTTTAACATGGGAAACGCCATAGGGAATGTGGACCGACTTTGCGGCCCTATATCTCCCGAACCCTTGGGGCTAGAGACTAGCTTTCACCACCCTCGTGGAGCCCCAAGTCTCCTCTACAAAGTGAGTGGCTTTAATTTTGTACGCCACGAAAGGCGGCTGCTCGGTACCGGGCCAAAGTGGACCTTCGCGGCCAAATCTTGACCTACTTTGGCCCCGCGTATCTCCGGTTCTCTTAGGGCCACACTAATAAGACTACCATCGTTCGAAAGGGCACATATAGGGCTATCTACCCAGGGAGTTTGGGGCAAATCGGTTACCATGACCTACTTTGGCCCCGCGTATCTCCGGTTCTCCTGGGGCCACACTAATAAGACTACCATCGTTCGAAAGGGCACATGTAGGGCTATCTACCTAGGGAGTTTGGGGCAAATCGGTTACCATGACCCGGTCCAAATCCGCCGGACCGCACTTTGGAACGGTGCCGCTCCGCGGCCAAGGCACCTAAAGATCCGCGGATAGGCTCGCGGAGCTCCCAGGACACTTGGCTCTTACCTCTAGGAAGGGCAGGCTCCGCACTTGCACGGCCGAGGAGCGGCAAAACCAAAACCGACATGCCCCCACCCGATGCACCTTCCCGGGGTGACAAAAATTCGAGCCCGGGCTCATTCGAAAGCCAAGTATCTCTAGTTTATGTGTGCCAAAATGTGTCAGGATTGGAGCTACGGCGGGCCCGTGGCCGCGGAACAAAGTGCGCGGAACCGCATGAAAAATCGTCTAAGTGTCAAATGCATTGAAATCGCCATAGGAAATTTCACCGACTTTGCGTCTCTATATCTCGCGTGCCTTTCGGGCTAGAGACTCGTTTCTGGTGTTGTTGCAGAGCCCAAGTCCTCCCCTACGAGCTCACCAAAGGGCGTGTGGCTCACTCTTATACCCGGGTCACAGTACCGGGAGAAGTGGACCTCGTCCCGGTGAAAATTTAACATTGGAATCTCCATAGGGAAACTTTAACATGGGAAACGCCATAGGGAATGTGGACCGACTTTGCGGCCCTATATCTCCCGAACCCTTGGGGCTAGAGACTAGCTTTCACCACCCTCGTGGAGCCCCAAGTCTCCTCTACAAAGTGAGTGGCTTTAATTTTGTACGCCACGAAAGGCGGCTGCTCGGTACCGGGCCAAAGTGGACCTTCGCGGCCAAATCTTGACCTACTTTGGCCCCGCGTATCTCCGGTTCTCTTAGGGCCACACTAATAAGACTACCATCGTTCGAAAGGGCACATATAGGGCTATCTACCCAGGGAGTTTGGGGCAAATCGGTTACCATGACCTACTTTGGCCCCGCGTATCTCCGGTTCTCCTGGGGCCACACTAATAAGACTACCATCGTTCGAAAGGGCACATGTAGGGCTATCTACCTAGGGAGTTTGGGGCAAATCGGTTACCATGACCCGGTCCAAATCCGCCGGACCGCACTTTGGAACGGTGCCGCTCCGCGGCCAAGGCACCTAAAGATCCGCGGATAGGCTCGCGGAGCTCCCAGGACACTTGGCTCTTACCTCTAGGAAGGGCAGGCTCCGCACTTGCACGGCCGAGGAGCGGCAAAACCAAAACCGACATGCCCCCACCCGATGCACCTTCCCGGGGTGACAAAAATTCGAGCCCGGGCTCATTCGAAAGCCAAGTATCTCTAGTTTATGTGTGCCAAAATGTGTCAGGATTGGAGCTACGGCGGGCCCGTGGCCGCGGAACAAAGTGCGCGGAACCGCATGAAAAATCGTCTAAGTGTCAAATGCATTGAAATCGCCATAGGAAATTTCACCGACTTTGCGTCTCTATATCTCGCGTGCCTTTCGGGCTAGAGACTCGTTTCTGGTGTTGTTGCAGAGCCCAAGTCCTCCCCTACGAGCTCACCAAAGGGCGTGTGGCTCACTCTTATACCCGGGTCACAGTACCGGGAGAAGTGGACCTCGTCCCGGTGAAAATTTAACATTGGAATCTCCATAGGGAAACTTTAACATGGGAAACGCCATAGGGAATGTGGACCGACTTTGCGGCCCTATATCTCCCGAACCCTTGGGGCTAGAGACTAGCTTTCACCACCCTCGTGGAGCCCCAAGTCTCCTCTACAAAGTGAGTGGCTTTAATTTTGTACGCCACGAAAGGCGGCTGCTCGGTACCGGGCCAAAGTGGACCTTCGCGGCCAAATCTTGACCTACTTTGGCCCCGCGTATCTCCGGTTCTCTTAGGGCCACACTAATAAGACTACCATCGTTCGAAAGGGCACATATAGGGCTATCTACCCAGGGAGTTTGGGGCAAATCGGTTACCATGACCTACTTTGGCCCCGCGTATCTCCGGTTCTCCTGGGGCCACACTAATAAGACTACCATCGTTCGAAAGGGCACATGTAGGGCTATCTACCTAGGGAGTTTGGGGCAAATCGGTTACCATGACCCGGTCCAAATCCGCCGGACCGCACTTTGGAACGGTGCCGCTCCGCGGCCAAGGCACCTAAAGATCCGCGGATAGGCTCGCGGAGCTCCCAGGACACTTGGCTCTTACCTCTAGGAAGGGCAGGCTCCGCACTTGCACGGCCGAGGAGCGGCAAAACCAAAACCGACATGCCCCCACCCGATGCACCTTCCCGGGGTGACAAAAATTCGAGCCCGGGCTCATTCGAAAGCCAAGTATCTCTAGTTTATGTGTGCCAAAATGTGTCAGGATTGGAGCTACGGCGGGCCCGTGGCCGCGGAACAAAGTGCGCGGAACCGCATGAAAAATCGTCTAAGTGTCAAATGCATTGAAATCGCCATAGGAAATTTCACCGACTTTGCGTCTCTATATCTCGCGTGCCTTTCGGGCTAGAGACTCGTTTCTGGTGTTGTTGCAGAGCCCAAGTCCTCCCCTACGAGCTCACCAAAGGGCGTGTGGCTCACTCTTATACCCGGGTCACAGTACCGGGAGAAGTGGACCTCGTCCCGGTGAAAATTTAACATTGGAATCTCCATAGGGAAACTTTAACATGGGAAACGCCATAGGGAATGTGGACCGACTTTGCGGCCCTATATCTCCCGAACCCTTGGGGCTAGAGACTAGCTTTCACCACCCTCGTGGAGCCCCAAGTCTCCTCTACAAAGTGAGTGGCTTTAATTTTGTATGCCACGAAAGGCGGCTGCTCGGTACCGGGCCAAAGTGGACCTTCGCGGCCAAATCTTGACCTACTTTGGCCCCGCGTATCTCCGGTTCTCTTAGGGCCACACTAATAAGACTACCATCGTTCGAAAGGGCACATATAGGGCTATCTACCCAGGGAGTTTGGGGCAAATCGGTTACCATGACCTACTTTGGCCCCGCGTATCTCCGGTTCTCCTGGGGCCACACTAATAAGACTACCATCGTTCGAAAGGGCACATGTAGGGCTATCTACCTAGGGAGTTTGGGGCAAATCGGTTACCATGACCCGGTCCAAATCCGCCGGACCGCACTTTGGAACGGTGCCGCTCCGCGGCCAAGGCACCTAAAGATCCGCGGATAGGCTCGCGGAGCTCCCAGGACACTTGGCTCTTACCTCTAGGAAGGGCAGGCTCCGCACTTGCACGGCCGAGGAGCGGCAAAACCAAAACCGACATGCCCCCACCCGATGCACCTTCCCGGGGTGACAAAAATTCGAGCCCGGGCTCATTCGAAAGCCAAGTATCTCTAGTTTATGTGTGCCAAAATGTGTCAGGATTGGAGCTACGGCGGGCCCGTGGCCGCGGAACAAAGTGCGCGGAACCGCATGAAAAATCGTCTAAGTGTCAAATGCATTGAAATCGCCATAGGAAATTTCACCGACTTTGCGTCTCTATATCTCGCGTGCCTTTCGGGCTAGAGACTCGTTTCTGGTGTTGTTGCAGAGCCCAAGTCCTCCCCTACGAGCTCACCAAAGGGCGTGTGGCTCACTCTTATACCCGGGTCACAGTACCGGGTGAAGTGGACCTCGTCCCGGTGAAAATTTAACATTGGAATCTCCATAGGGAAACTTTAACATGGGAAACGCCATAGGGAATGTGGACCGACTTTGCGGCCCTATATCTCCCGAACCCTTGGGGCTAGAGACTAGCTTTCACCACCCTCGTGGAGCCCCAAGTCTCCTCTACAAAGTGAGTGGCTTTAATTTTGTACGCCACGAAAGGCGGCTGCTCGGTACCGGGCCAAAGTGGACCTTCACGGCCAAATCTTGACCTACTTTGGCCCCGCGTATCTCCGGTTCTCTTAGGGCCACACTAATAAGACTACCATCGTTCGAAAGGGCACATATAGGGCTATCTACCCAGGGAGTTTGGGGCAAATCGGTTACCATGACCTACTTTGGCCCCGCGTATCTCCGGTTCTCCTGGGGCCACACTAATAAGACTACCATCGTTCGAAAGGGCACATGTAGGGCTATCTACCTAGGGAGTTTGGGGCAAATCGGTTACCATGACCCGGTCCAAATCCGCCGGACCGCACTTTGGAACGGTGCCGCTCCGCGGCCAAGGCACCTAAAGATCCGCGGATAGGCTCGCGGAGCTCCCAGGACACTTGGCTCTTACCTCTAGGAAGGGCAGGCTCCGCACTTGCACGGCCGAGGAGCGGCAAAACCAAAACCGACATGCCCCCACCCGATGCACCTTCCCGGGGTGACAAAAATTCGAGCCCGGGCTCATTCGAAAGCCAAGTATCTCTAGTTTATGTGTGCCAAAATGTGTCAGGATTGGAGCTACGGCGGGCCCGGGGCCGCGGAACAAAGTGCGCGGAACCGCATGAAAAATCGTCTAAGTGTCAAATGCATTGAAATCGCCATAGGAAATTTCACCGACTTTGCGTCTCTATATCTCGCGTGCCTTTCGGGCTAGAGACTCGTTTCTGGTGTTGTTGCAGAGCCCAAGTCCTCCCCTACGAGCTCACCAAAGGGCGTGTGGCTCACTCTTATACCCGGGTCACAGTACCGGGAGAAGTGGACCTCGTCCCGGTGAAAATTTAACATTGGAATCTCCATAGGGAAACTTTAACATGGGAAACGCCATAGGGAATGTGGACCGACTTTGCGGCCCTATATCTCCCGAACCCTTGGGGCTAGAGACTAGCTTTCACCACCCTCGTGGAGCCCCAAGTCTCCTCTACAAAGTGAGTGGCTTTAATTTTGTACGCCACGAAAGGCGGCTGCTCGGTACCGGGCCAAAGTGGACCTTCGCGGCCAAATCTTGACCTACTTTGGCCCCGCGTATCTCCGGTTCTCTTAGGGCCACACTAATAAGACTACCATCGTTCGAAAGGGCACATATAGGGCTATCTACCCAGGGAATTTGGGGCAAATCGGTTACCATGACCTACTTTGGCCCCGCGTATCTCCGGTTCTCCTGGGGCCACACTAATAAGACTACCATCGTTCGAAAGGGCACATGTAGGGCTATCTACCTAGGGAGTTTGGGGCAAATCGGTTACCATGACCCGGTCCAAATCCGCCGGACCGCACTTTGGAACGGTGCCGCTCCGCGGCCAAGGCACCTAAAGATCCGCGGATAGGCTCGCGGAGCTCCCAGGACACTTGGCTCTTACCTCTAGGAAGGGCAGGCTCCGCACTTGCACGGCCGAGGAGCGGCAAAACAAAACCGACATGCCCCCACCCGATGCACCTTCCCGGGGTGACAAAAATTCGAGCCCGGGCTCATTCGAAAGCCAAGTATCTCTAGTTTTATGTGTGCCAAAATGTGTCAGGATTGGAGCTACGGCGGGCCCGTGGCCGCGGAACAAAGTGCGCGGAACCGCATGAAAAATCGTCTAAGTGTCAAATGCATTGAAATCGCCATAGGAAAATTTCACCGACTTTGCGTCTCTATATCTCGCGTGCCTTTTCGGCTAGAGACTCGTTTCTGGTGTTGTTGCAGAGCCCAAGTCCTCCCCTACGAGCTCACCAAAGGGCGTGTGGCTCACTCTTATACCCGGGTCACAGTACCGGGAGAAGTGGACCTCGTCCCGGTGAAAATTTAACATTGGAATCTCCATAGGGAAACTTTAACATGGGAAACGCCATAGGGAATGTGGACCGACTTTGCGGCCCTATATCTCCCGAACCCTTGGGGCTAGAGACTAGCTTTCACCACCCCCGTGGAGCCCCAAGTCTCCTCTACAAAGTGAGTGGCTTTAATTTTGTACGCCACGAAAGGCGGCTGCTCGGTACCGGGCCAAAGTGGACCTTCGCGGCCAAATCTTGACCTACTTTGGCCCCGCGTATCTCCGGTTCTCTTAGGGCCACACTAATAAGACTACCATCGTTCGAAAGGGCACATATAGGGCTATCTACCCAGGGAGTTTGGGGCAAATCGGTTACCATGACCTACTTTGGCCCCGCGTATCTCCGTTTCTCTCTGGGGCCACACTAATAAGACTACCATCGTTCGAAAGGGCACATGTAGGGCTATCTACCTAGGGAGTTTGGGGCAAATCGGTTACCATGACCCGGTCCAAATCCGCCGGACCGCACTTTGGAACGGTGCCGCTCCGCGGCCAAGGCACCTAAAGATCCGCGGATAGGCTCGCGGAGCTCCCAGGACACTTGGCTCTTACCTCTAGGAAGGGCAGGCTCCGCACTTGCACGGCCGAGGAGCGGCAAAACCAAAACCGACATGCCCCCACCCGATGCACCTTCCCGGGGTGACAAAAATTCGAGCCCGGGCTCATTCGAAAGCCAAGTATCTCTAGTTTATGTGTGCCAAAATGTGTCAGGATTGGAGCTACGGCGGGCCCGTGGCCGCGGAACAAAGTGCGCGGAACCGCATGAAAAATCGTCTAAGTGTCAAATGCATTGAAATCGCCATAGGAAATTTCACCGACTTTGCGTCTCTATATCTCGCGTGCCTTTCGGGCTAGAGACTCGTTTCTGGTGTTGTTGCAGAGCCCAAGTCCTCCCCTACGAGCTCACCAAAGGGCGTGTGGCTCACTCTTATACCCGGGTCACAGTACCGGGAGAAGTGGACCTCGTCCCGGTGAAAATTTAACATTGGAATCTCCATAGGGAAACTTTAACATGGGAAACGCCATAGGGAATGTGGACCGACTTTGCGGCCCTATATCTCCCGAACCCTTGGGGCTAGAGACTAGCTTTCACCACCCCCGTGGAGCCCCAAGTCTCCTCTACAAAGTGAGTGGCTTTAATTTTGTACGCCACGAAAGGCGGCTGCTCGGTACCCGGGCCAAAGTGGACCTTCGCGGCCAAATCTTGACCTACTTTGGCCCCGCGTATCTCCGGTTCTCTTAGGGCCACACTAATAAGACTACCATCGTTCGAAAGGGCACATATAGGGCTATCTACCCAGGGAGTTTGGGGCAAATCGGTTTACCATGACCTACTTTGGCCCCGCGTATCTCCGTTTCTCCTGGGGCCACACTAATAAGACTACCATCGTTCGAAAGGGCACATGTAGGGCTATCTACCTAGGGAGTTTGGGGCAAATCGGTTACCATGACCCGGTCCAAATCCGCCGGACCGCACTTTGGAACGGTGCCCGCTCCGCGGCCAAGGCACCTAAAGATCCGCGGATAGGCTCGCGGAGCTCCCAGGACACTTGGCTCTTACCTCTAGGAAGGGCAGGCTCCGCACTTGCACGGCCGAGGAGCGGCAAAAACCAAAACCGACATGCCCCCACCCGATGCACCTTCCCGGGGTGACAAAAATTCGAGCCCGGGCTCATTCGAAAGCCAAGTATCTCTAGTTTATGTGTGCCAAAATGTGTCAGGATTGGAGCTACGGCGGGCCCGTGGCCGCGGAACAAAGTGCGCGGAACCGCATGAAAAAATCGTCTAAGTGTCAAATGCATTGAAATCGCCATAGGAAATTTCACCGACTTTGCGTCTCTATATCTCGCGTGCCTTTCGGGCTAGAGACTCGTTTCTGGTGTTGTTGCAGAGCCCAAGTCCTCCCCTACGAGCTCACCAAAGGGCGTGTGGCTCACTCTTATACCCGGGTCACAGTACCGGGAGAAGTGGAACCTCGTCCCGGTGAAAATTTAACATTGGAATCTCCATAGGGAAACTTTAACATGGGAAACGCCATAGGGAATGTGGACCGACTTTGCGGCCCTATATCTCCCGAACCCTTGGGGCTAGAGACTAGCTTTCACCACCCCGTGGAGCCCCAAGTCTCCTCTACAAAGTGAGTGGCTTTAATTTTGTACGCCACGAAAGGCGGCTGCTCGGTACCGGGCCAAAGTGGACCTTCGCGGCCAAATCTTGACCTACTTTGGCCCCGCGTATCTCCGGTTCTCTTAGGGCCACACTAATAAGACTACCATCGTTCGAAAGGGCACATATAGGGCTATCTACCCAGGGAGTTTGGGGCAAATCGGTTACCATGACCTACTTTGGCCCCGCGTATCTCCGGTTCTCCTGGGGCCACACTAATAAGACTACCATCGTTCGAAAGGGCACATGTAGGGCTATCTACCTAGGGAGTTTGGGGCAAATCGGTTACCATGACCCGGTCCAAATCCGCCGGACCGCACTTTGGAACGGTGCCGCTTCACGGCCAGGGCACCTAAAGATCCGCGGATAGGCTCGCGGAGCTCCCAGGACACTTGGCTCTTACCTCTAGGAAGGGCAGGCTCCGCACTTGCACGGCCGAGGAGCGGCAAAACCAAAACCGACATGCCCCCACCCGATGCACCTTCCCGGGGTGACAAAAATTCGAGCCCGGGCTCATTCGAAAGCCAAGTATCTCTAGTTTATGTGTGCCAAAATGTGTCAGGATTGGAGCTACGGCGGGCCCGTGGCCGCGGAACAAAGTGCGCGGAACCGCATGAAAAATCGTCTAAGTGTCAAATGCATTGAAAATCGCCATAGGAAATTTCACCGACTTTGCGTCTCTATATCTCGCGTGCCTTTCGGGCTAGAGACTCGTTTCTGGTGTTGTTGCAGAGCCCAAGTCCTCCCCTACGAGCTCACCAAAGGGCGTGTGGCTCACTCTTATACCCGGGTCACAGTACCGGGAGAAGTGGACCTCGTCCCGGTGAAAATTTAACATTGGAATCTCCATAGGGAAACTTTAACATGGGAAACGCCATAGGGAATGTGGACCGACTTTGCGGCCCTATATCTCCCGAACCCTTGGGGCTAGAGACTAGCTTTCACCACCCCCGTGGAGCCCCAAGTCTCCTCTACAAAGTGAGTGGCTTTAATTTTGTACGCCACGAAAGGCGGCTGCTCGGTACCGGGCCAAAGTGGACCTTCGCGGCCAAATCTTGACCTACTTTGGCCCCGCGTATCTCCGGTTCTCTTAGGGCCACACTAATAAGACTACCATCGTTCGAAAGGGCACATATAGGGCTATCTACCCAGGGAGTTTGGGGCAAATCGGTTACCATGACCTACTTTGGCCCCGCGTATCTCCGGTTTCTCCTGGGGCCACACTAATAAGACTACCATCGTTCGAAAGGGCACATGTAGGGCTATCTACCTAGGGAGTTTGGGGCAAATCGGTTACCATGACCCGGTCCAAATCCGCCGGACCGCACTTTGGAACGGTGCCGCTCCGCGGCCAAGGCACCTAAAGATCCGCGGATAGGCTCGCGGAGCTCCCAGGACACTTGGCTCTTACCTCTAGGAAGGGCAGGCTCCGCACTTGCACGGCCGAGGAGCGGCAAAACCAAAACCGACATGCCCCCACCCGATGCACCTTCCCGGGGTGACAAAAATTCGAGCCCGGGCTCATTCGAAAGCCAAGTATCTCTAGTTTATGTGTGCCAAAATGTGTCAGGATTGGAGCTACGGCGGGCCCGTGGCCGCGGAACAAAGTGCGCGGAACCGCATGAAAAATCGTCTAAGTGTCAAATGCATTGAAATCGCCATAGGAAATTTCACCGACTTTGCGTCTCTCTATCTCGCGTGCCTTTCGGGCTAGAGACTCGTTTCTGGTGTTGTTGCAGAGCCCAAGTCCTCCCCTACGAGCTCACCAAAGGGCGTGTGGCTCACTCTTATACCCGGGTCACAGTACCGGGAGAAGTGGACCTCGTCCCGGTGAAAATTTAACATTGGAATCTCCATAGGGAAACTTTAACATGGGAAACGCCATAGGGAATGTGGACCGACTTTGCGGCCCTATATCTCCCGAACCCTTGGGGCTAGAGACTAGCTTTCACCACCCCCGTGGAGCCCCAAGTCTCCTCTACAACGTGAGTGGCTTTAATTTTGTACGCCACGAAAGGCGGCTGCTCGGTACCGGGCCAAAGTGGACCTTCGCGGCCAAATCTTGACCTACTTTGGCCCCGCGTATCTCCGGTTCTCTTAGGGCCACACTAATAAGACTACCATCGTTCGAAAGGGCACATATAGGGCTATCTACCCAGGGAGTTTGGGGCAAATCGGTTACCATGACCTACTTTGGCCCCGCGTATCTCCGTTTCTCCTGGGGCCACACTAATAAGACTACCATCGTTCGAAAGGGCACATGTAGGGCTATCTACCTAGGGAGTTTGGGGCAAATCGGTTACCATGACCCGGTCCAAATCCGCCGGACCGCACTTTGGAACGGTGCCGCTCCGCGGCCAAGGCACCTAAAGATCCGCGGATAGGCTCGCGGAGCTCCCAGGACACTTGGCTCTTACCTCTAGGAAGGGCAGGCTCCGCACTTGCACGGCCGAGGAGCGGCAAAACCAAAACCGACATGCCCCCACCCGATGCACCTTCCCGGGGTGACAAAAATTCGAGCCCGGGCTCATTCGAAAGCCAAGTATCTCTAGTTTATGTGTGCCAAAATGTGTCAGGATTGGAGCTACGGCGGGCCCGTGGCCGCGGAACAAAGTGCGCGGAACCGCATGAAAAATCGTCTAAGTGTCAAATGCATTGAAATCGCCATAGGAAATTTCACCGACTTTGCGTCTCTATATCTCGCGTGCCTTTCGGGCTAGAGACTCGTTTCTGGTGTTGTTGCAGAGCCCAAGTCCTCCCCTACGAGCTCACCAAAGGGCGTGTGGCTCACTCTTATACCCGGGTCACAGTACCGGGAGAAGTGGACCTCGTCCCGGTGAAAATTTAACATTGGAATCTCCATAGGGAAACTTTAACATGGGAAACGCCATAGGGAATGTGGACCGACTTTGCGGCCCTATATCTCCCGAACCCTTGGGGCTAGAGACTAGCTTTCACCACCCCCGTGGAGCCCCAAGTCTCCTCTACAAAGTGAGTGGCTTTAATTTTGTACGCCACGAAAGGCGGCTGCTCGGTACCGGGCCAAAGTGGACCTTCGCGGCCAAATCTTGACCTACTTTGGCCCCGCGTATCTCCGGTTCTCTTAGGGCCACACTAATAAGACTACCATCGTTCGAAAGGGCACATATAGGGCTATCTACCCAGGGAGTTTGGGGCAAATCGGTTACCATGACCTACTTTGGCCCCGCGTATCTCCGTTTCTCCTGGGGCCACACTAATAAGACTACCATCGTTCGAAAGGGCACATGTAGGGCTATCTACCTAGGGAGTTTGGGGCAAATCGGTTACCATGACCCGGTCCAAATCCGCCGGACCGCACTTTGGAACGGTGCCGCTCCGCGGCCAAGGCACCTAAAGATCCGCGGATAGGCTCGCGGAGCTCCCAGGACACTTGGCTCTTACCTCTAGGAAGGGCAGGCTCCGCACTTGCACGGCCGAGGAGCGGCAAAACCAAAACCGACATGCCCCCACCCGATGCACCTTCCCGGGGTGACAAAATTCGAGCCCGGGCTCATTCGAAAGCCAAGTATCTCTAGTTTATGTGTGCCAAAATGTGTTAGGATTGGAGCTACGGCGGGCCCGTGGCCGCGGAACAAAGTGCGCGGAACCGCATGAAAAATCGTCTAAGTGTCAAATGCATTGAAATCGCCATAGGAAATTTCACCGACTTTGCGTCTCTATATCTCGCGTGCCTTTCGGGCTAGAGACTCGTTTCTGGTGTTGTTGCAGAGCCCAAGTCCTCCCCTACGAGCTCACCAAAGGGCGTGTGGCTCACTCTTATACCCGGGTCACAGTACCGGGAGAAGTGGACCTCGTCCCGGTGAAAATTTAACATTGGAATCTCCATAGGGAAACTTTAACATGGGAAACGCCATAGGGAATGTGGACCGACTTTGCGGCCCTATATCTCCCGAACCCTTGGGGCTAGAGACTAGCTTTCACCACCCCCCGTGGAGCCCCAAGTCTCCTCTACAAAGTGAGTGGCTTTAATTTTGTACGCCACGAAAGGCGGCTGCTCGGTACCGGGCCAAAGTGGACCTTCGCGGCCAAATCTTGACCTACTTTGGCCCCGCGTATCTCCGGTTCTCTTAGGGCCACACTAATAAGACTACCATCGTTCGAAAGGGCACATATAGGGCTATCTACCCAGGGAGTTTGGGGCAAATCGGTTACCATGACCTACTTTGGCCCCGCGTATCTCCGTTTCTCCTGGGGCCACACTAATAAGACTACCATCGTTCGAAAGGGCACATGTAGGGCTATCTACCTAGGGAGTTTGGGGCAAATCGGTTACCATTACCCGGTCCAAATAAGCCGGACCGCACTTTGGAACGGTGCCGCTCCGCGGCCAAGGCACCTAAAGATCCGCGGATAGGCTCGCGGAGCTCCCAGGACACTTGGCTCTTACCTCTAGGAAGGGCAGGCTCCGCACTTGCACGGCCGAGGAGCGGCAAAACCAAAACCGACATGCCCCCACCCGATGCACCTTCCCGGGGTGACAAAAATTCGAGCCCGGGCTCATTCGAAAGCCAAGTATCTCTAGTTTATGTGTGCCAAAATGTGTCAGGATTGGAGCTACGGCGGGCCCGTGGCCGCGGAACAAAGTGCGCGGAACCGCATGAAAAATCGTCTAAGTGTCAAATGCATTGAAATCGCCATAGGAAATTTCACCGACTTTGCGTCTCTATATCTCGCGTGCCTTTCGGGCTAGAGACTCGTTTCTGGTGTTGTTGCAGAGCCCAAGTCCTCCCCTACGAGCTCACCAAAGGGCGTGTGGCTCACTCTTATACCCGGGTCACAGTACCGGGAGAAGTGGACCTCGTCCCGGTGAAAATTTAACATTGGAATCTCCATAGGGAAACTTTAACATGGGAAACGCCATAGGGAATGTGGACCGACTTTGCGGCCCTATATCTCCCGAACCCTTGGGGCTAGAGACTAGCTTTCACCCACCCCCGTGGAGCCCCAAGTCTCCCTCTACAAAGTGAGTGGCTTTAATTTTGTACGCCACGAAAGGCGGCTGCTCGGTACCGGGCCAAAGTGGACCTTCGCGGCCAAATCTTGACCTACTTTGGCCCCGCGTATCTCCGGTTCTCTTAGGGCCACACTAATAAGACTACCATCGTTCGAAAGGGCACATATAGGGCTATCTACCCAGGGAGTTTGGGGCAAATCGGTTACCATGACCTACTTTGGCCCCGCGTATCTCCGTTCTCCTGGGCCACACTAATAAGACTACCATCGTTCGAAAGGGCACATGTAGGGCTATCTACCTAGGGAGTTTGGGGCAAATCGGTTACCATGACCCGGTCCAAATCCGCCGGACCGCACTTTGGAACGGTGCCGCTCCGCGGCCAAGGCACCTAAAGATCCGCGGATAGGCTCGCGGAGCTCCCAGGACACTTGGCTCTTACCTCTAGGAAGGGGCAGGCTCCGCACTTGCACGGCCGAGGAGCGGCAAAACCAAAACCGACATGCCCCCACCCGATGCACCTTCCCGGGGTGACAAAAATTCGAGCCCGGGCTCATTCGAAAGCCAAGTATCTCTAGTTTATGTGTGCCAAAATGTGTCAGGATTGGAGCTACGGCGGGCCCGTGGCCGCGGAACAAAGTGCGCGGAACCGCATGAAAAATCGTCTAAGTGTCAAATGCATTGAAATCGCCATAGGAAATTTCACCGACTTTGCGTCTCTATATCTCGCGTGCCTTTCGGGCTAGAGACTCGTTTCTGGTGTTGTTGCAGAGCCCAAGTCCTCCCCTACGAGCTCACCAAAGGGCGTGTGGCTCACTCTTATACCCGGGTCACAGTACCGGGAGAAGTGGACCTCGTCCCGGTGAAAATTTAACATTGGAATCTCCATAGGGAAACTTTAACATGGGAAACGCCATAGGGAATGTGGACCGACTTTGCGGCCCTATATCTCCCGAACCCTTGGGGCTAGAGACTAGCTTTCACCACCCTCGTGGAGCCCCAAGTCTCCTCTACAAAGTGAGTGGCTTTAATTTTGTACGCCACGAAAGGCGGCTGCTCGGTACCGGGCCAAAGTGGACCTTCGCGGCCAAATCTTGACCTACTTTGGCCCCGCGTATCTCCGGTTCTCTTAGGGCCACACTAATAAGACTACCATCGTTCGAAAGGGCACATATAGGGCTATCTACCCAGGGAGTTTGGGGCAAATCGGTTACCATGACCTACTTTGGCCCCGCGTATCTCCGGTTCTCCTGGTGCCACACTAATAAGACTACCATCGTTCGAAAGGGCACATGTAGGGCTATCTACCTAGGGAGTTTGGGGCAAATCGGTTACCATGACCCGGTCCAAATCCGCCGGACCGCACTTTGGAACGGTGCCGCTCCGCGGCCAAGGCACCTAAAGATCCGCGGATAGGCTCGCGGAGCTCCCAGGACACTTGGCTCTTACCTCTAGGAAGGGCAGGCTCCGCACTTGCACGGCCGAGGAGCGGCAAAACCAAAACCGACATGCCCCCACCCGATGCACCTTCCCGGGGTGACAAAAATTCGAGCCCGGGCTCATTCGAAAGCCAAGTATCTCTAGTTTATGTGTGCCAAAATGTGTCAGGATTGGAGCTACGGCGGGCCCGTGGCCGCGGAACAAAGTGCGCGGAACCGCATGAAAAATCGTCTAAGTGTCAAATGCATTGAAATCGCCATAGGAAATTTCACCGACTTTGCGTCTCTATATCTCGCGTGCCTTTCGGGCTAGAGACTCGTTTCTGGTGTTGTTGCAGAGCCCAAGTCCTCCCCTACGAGCTCACCAAAGGGCGTGTGGCTCACTCTTATACCCGGGTCACAGTACCGGGAGAAGTGGACCTCGTCCCGGTGAAAATTTAACATTGGAATCTCCATAGGGAAACTTTAACATGGGAAACGCCATAGGGAATGTGGACCGACTTTGCGGCCCTATATCTCCCGAACCCTTGGGGCTAGAGACTAGCTTTCACCACCCTCGTGGAGCCCCAAGTCTCCTCTACAAAGTGAGTGGCTTTAATTTTGTACGCCACGAAAGGCGGCTGCTCGGTACCGGGCCAAAGTGGACCTTCGCGGCCAAATCTTGACCTACTTTGGCCCCGCGTATCTCCGGTTCTCTTAGGGCCACACTAATAAGACTACCATCGTTCGAAAGGGCACATATAGGGCTATCTACCCAGGGAGTTTGGGGCAAATCGGTTACCATGACCTACTTTGGCCCCCGCGTATCTCCGGTCTCCTGGGGCCACACTAATAAGACTACATCGTTCGAAAGGGCACATGTAGGGCTATCTACCTAGGGAGTTTGGGGCAAATCGGTTACCATGACCCGGTCCAAATCCGCCGACCGCACTTTGGAACGGTGCCGCTCCGCGGCCAAGGCACCTAAAGATCCGCGGATAGGCTCGCGGGCTCCCAGGACACTTGGCTCTTACCTCTAGGAAGGGCAGGCTCCGCACTTGCACGGCCGAGGAGCGGCAAAACCAAAACCGACATGCCCCCACCCGATGCACCTTCCCGGGGTGACAAAAATTCGAGCCCGGGCTCATTCGAAAGCCAAGTATCTCTAGTTTATGTTTGCCAAAATGTGTCAGGATTGGAGCTACGGCGGGCCCGTGGCCGCGGAACAAAGTGCGCGGGAACCGCATGAAAAATCGTCTAAGTGTCAAATGCATTGAAATCGCCATAGGAAAATTTCACCGACTTTGCGTCTCTATATCCTCGCGTGCCTTTCGGGCTAGAGACTCGTTTCTGGTGTTGTTGCAGAGCCCAAGTCCTCCCCTACGAGCTCACCAAAGGGCGTGTGGCTCACTCTTATACCCGGGTCCAGTACCGGGAGAAGTGGACCTCGTCCCGGTGAAAATTTAACATTGGAATCTCCATAGGGAAACTTTAACATGGGAAAACGCCATAGGGAATGTGGACCGACTTTGCGGCCCTATATCTCCCGAACCCTTGGGGCTAGAGACTAGCTTTCACCACCCTCGTAGGAGCCCCAAGTCTCCTCTACAAAGTGAGTGGCTTTTATTTTGTACGCCACGAAAGGCGGCTGCTCGGTACCAGGGCCAAAGTGGACCTTCGCGGCCAAATCTTGACCTACTTTGGCCCCGCGTATCTCCGGTTCTCTTAGGGCCACACTAATAAGACTACCATCGTTCGAAAGGGCACATATAGGGCTATCTACCCAGGGAGTTTGGGGCAAATCGGTTACCATGACTACTTTGGCCCCGCGTATCTCCGGTTCTCCTGGGGCCACACTAATAAGACTACCATCGTTCGAAAGGGCACATGTAGGAGCTATCTACCTAGGGAGTTTGGGGCAAATCGGTTACCATGACCCGGTCCCAAATCCGCCGGACCGCACTTTGGAACGGTGCCGCTCCGCGGCCAAGGCACCTAAAGATCCGCGGATAGGCTCGCGGAGCTCCCAGGACACTTGGCTCTTACCTCTAGGAAGGGCAGGCTCCGCACTTGCACGGACCGAGGAGCGGCAAAACCAAAACCGACATGCCCCCACCCGATGCACCTTCCCGGGGTGACAAAAATTCGAGCCCGGGCTCATTCGAAAGCCAAGTATCTCTAGTTTATGTGTGCCAAAATGTGTCAGGATTGGAGCTACGGCGGGCCCGTGCCGCGGAACAAAGTGCGCGGAACCGCATGAAAAATCGTCTAAGTGTCAAATGCATTGAAATCGCCATAGGAAATTTCACCGACTTTGCGTCTCTATATCTCGCGTGCCTTTCGGGCTAGAGACTCGTTTCTGGTGTTGTTGCAGAGCCCAAGTCCTCCCTTACGAGCTCACCAAAGGGCGTGTGGCTCACTCTTATACCCGGGTCACAGTACCGGGAGAAGTGGACCTCGTCCCGGTGAAAATTTAACATTGGAATCTCCATAGGGAAACTTTAACATGGGAAACGCCATAGGGAATGTGGACCGACTTTGCGGCCCTATATCTCCCGAACCCTTGGGGCTAGAGACTAGCTTGCACCACCCTCGTGGAGCCCCAAGTCTCCTCTACAAAGTGAGTGGCTTTAATTTTGTACGCCACGAAAGGCGGCTGCTCGGTACCGGGCCAAAGTGGACCTTCGCGGCCAAATCTTGACCTACTTTGGCCCCGCGTATCTCCGGTTCTCTTAGGGCCACACTAATAAGACTACCATCGTTCGAAAGGGCACATATAGGGCTATCTACCCAGGGAGTTTGGGGCAAATCGGTTACCATGACCTACTTTGGCCCCGCGTATCTCCATTTCTCCTGGGGCCACACTAATAAGACTACCATCGTTCGAAAGGGCACATGTAGGGCTATCTACCTAGGGAGTTTGGGGCAAATCGGTTACCATGACCCGGTCCAAATCCGCCGGACCGCACTTTGGAACGGTGCCGCTCCGCGGCCAAGGCACCTAAAGATCCGCGGATAGGCTCGCGGAGCTCCCAGGACACTTGGCTCTTACCTCTAGGAAGGGCAGGCTCCGCACTTGCACGGCCGAGGAGCGGCAAAACCAAAACCGACATGCCCCCACCCGATGCACCTTCCCGGGGTGACAAAAATTCGAGCCCGGGCTCATTCGAAAGCCAAGTATCTCTAGTTTATGTGTGCCAAAATGTGTCAGGATTGGAGCTACGGCGGGCCCGTGGCCGCGGAACAAAGTGCGCGGAACCGCATGAAAAATCGTCTAAGTGTCAAATGCATTGAAATCGCCATAGGAAATTTCACCGACTTTGCGTCTCTATATCTCGCGTGCCTTTCGGGCTAGAGACTCGTTTCTGGTGTTGTTGCAGAGCCCAAGTCCTCCCCTACGAGCTCACCAAAGGGCGTGTGGCTCACTCTTATACCCGGGTCACAGTACCGGGAGAAGTGGACCTCGTCCCGGTGAAAATTTAACATTGGAATCTCCATAGGGAAACTTTAACATGGGAAACGCCATAGGGAATGTGGACCGACTTTGCGGCCCTATATCTCCCGAACCCTTGGGGCTAGAGACTAGCTTTCACCACCCCCGTGGAGCCCCAAGTCTCCTCTACAAAGTGAGTGGCTTTAATTTTGTACGCCACGAAAGGCGGCTGCTCGGTACCGGGCCAAAGTGGACCTTCGCGGCCAAATCTTGACCTACTTTGGCCCCGCGTATCTCCGGTTCTCTTAGGGCCACACTAATAAGACTACCATCGTTCGAAAGGGCACATATAGGGCTATCTACCCAGGGAGTTTGGGGCAAATCGGTTACCATGACCTACTTTGGCCCCGCGTATCTCCATTTCTCCTGGGGCCACACGAATAAGACTACCATCGTTCGAAAGGGCACATGTAGGGCTATCTACCTAGGGAGTTTGGGGCAAATCGGTTACCATGACCCGGTCCAAATCCGCCGGACCGCACTTTGGAACGGTGCCGCTCCGCGGCCAAGGCACCTAAAGATCCGCGGATAGGCTCGCGGAGCTCCCAGGACACTTGGCTCTTACCTCTAGGAAGGGCAGGCTCCGCACTTGCACGGCCGAGGAGCGGCAAAAACCAAAACCGACATGCCCCCACCCGATGCACCTTCCCGGGGTGACAAAAATTCGAGCCCGGGCTCATTCGAAAGCCAAGTATCTCTAGTTTATGTGTGCCAAAATGTGTCAGGATTGGAGCTACGGCGGGCCCGTGGCCACGGAACAAAGTGCGCAGAACCGCATGAAAAATCGTCTAAGTGTCAAATGCATTGAAATCGCCATAGGAAATTTCACCGACTTTGCGTCTCTATATCTCGCGTGCCTTTCGGGCTAGAGACTCGTTTCTGGTGTTGTTGCAGAGCCCAAGTCCTCCCCTACGAGCTCACCAAAGGGCGTGTGGCTCACTCTTATACCCGGGTCACAGTACCGGGAGAAGTGGACCTCGTCCCGGTGAAAATTTAACATTGGAATCTCCATAGGGAAACTTTAACATGGGAAACGCCATAGGGAATGTGGACCGACTTTGCGGCCCTATATCTCCCGAACCCTTGGGGCTAGAGACTAGCTTTCACCACCCTCGTGGAGCCCCAAGTCTCCTCTACAAAGTGAGTGGCTTTAATTTTGTACGCCACGAAAGGCGGCTGCTCGGTACCGGGCCAAAGTGGACCTTCGCGGCCAAATCTTGACCTACTTTGGCCCCGCGTATCTCCGGTTCTCTTAGGGCCACACTAATAAGACTACCATCGTTCGAAAGGGCACATATAGGGCTATCTACCCAGGGAGTTTGGGGCAAATCGGTTACCATGACCTACTTTGGCCCCGCGTATCTCCGTTTCTCCTGGGGCCACACTAATAAGACTACCATCGTTCGAAAGGGCACATGTAGGGCTATCTACCTAGGGAGTTTGGGGCAAATCGGTTACCATGACCCGGTCCAAATCCGCCGGACCGCACTTTGGAACGGTGCCGCTCCGCGGCCAAGGCACCTAAAGATCCGCGGATAGGCTCGCGGAGCTCCCAGGACACTTGGCTCTTACCTCTAGGAAGGGCAGGCTCCGCACTTGCACGGCCGAGGAGCGGCAAAACCAAAACCGACATGCCCCCCACCCGATGCACCTTCCCGGGGTGACAAAAATTCGAGCCCGGGCTCATTCGAAAGCCAAGTATCTCTAGTTTATGTGTGCCAAAATGTGTCAGGATTGGAGCTACGGCGGGCCCGTGGCCGCGGAACAAAGTGCGCGGAACCGCATGAAAAATCGTCTAAGTGTCAAATGCATTGAAATCGCCATAGGAAATTTCACCGACTTTGCGTCTCTATATCTCGCGTGCCTTTCGGGCTAGAGACTCGTTTCTGGTGTTGTTGCAGAGCCCAAGTCCTCCCCTACGAGCTCACCAAAGGGCGTGTGGCTCACTCTTATACCCGGGTCACAGTACCGGGAGAAGTGGACCTCGTCCCGGTGAAAATTTAACATTGGAATCTCCATAGGGAAACTTTAACATGGGAAACGCCATAGGGAATGTGGACCGACTTTGCGGCCCTATATCTCCCGAACCCTTGGGGCTAGAGACTAGCTTTCACCACCCCCGTGGAGCCCCAAGTCTCCTCTACAAAGTGAGTGGCTTTAATTTTGTACGCCACGAAAGGCGGCTGCTCGGTACCGGGCCAAAGTGGACCTTCGCGGCCAAATCTTGACCTACTTTGGCCCCGCGTATCTCCGGTTCTCTTAGGGCCACACTAATAAGACTACCATCGTTCGAAAGGGCACATATAGGGCTATCTACCCAGGGAGTTTGGGGCAAATCGGTTACCATGACCTACTTTGGCCCCGCGTATCTCCGTTTCTCCTGGGGCCACACTAATAAGACTACCATCGTTCGAAAGGGCACATGTAGGGCTATCTACCTAGGGAGTTTGGGGCAAATCGGTTACCATGACCCGGTCCAAATCCGCCGGACCGCACTTTGGAACGGTGCCGCTCCGCGGCCAAGGCACCTAAAGATCCGCGGATAGGCTCGCGGAGCTCCCAGGACACTTGGCTCTTACCTCTAGGAAGGGCAGGCTCCGCACTTGCACGGCCGAGGAGCGGCAAAACCAAAACCGACATGCCCCCACCCGATGCACCTTCCCGGGGTGACAAAAATTCGAGCCCGGGCTCATTCGAAAGCCAAGTATCTCTAGTTTATGTGTGCCAAAATGTGTCAGGATTGGAGCTACGGCGGGCCCGTGGCCGCGGAACAAAGTGCGCGGAACCGCATGAAAAATCGTCTAAGTGTCAAATGCATTGAAATCGCCATAGGAAATTTCACCGACTTTGCGTCTCTATATCTCGCGTGCCTTTCGGGCTAGAGACTCGTTTCTGGTGTTGTTGCAGAGCCCAAGTCCTCCCCTACGAGCTCACCAAAGGGCGTCTGGCTCACTCTTATACCCGGGTCACAGTACCGGGAGAAGTGGACCTCGTCCCGGTGAAAATTTAACATTGGAATCTCCATAGGGAAACTTAACATGGGAAACGCCATAGGGAATGTGGACCGACTTTGCGGCCCTATATCTCCCGAACCCTTGGGGCTAGAGACTAGCTTTCACCACCCCCGTGGAGCCCCAAGTCTCCTCTACAAAGTGAGTGGCTTTAATTTTGTACGCCACGAAAGGCGGCTGCTCGGTACCGGGCCAAAGTGGACCTTCGCGGCCAAATCTTGACCTACTTTGGCCCCGCGTATCTCCGGTTCTCTTAGGGCCACACTAATAAGACTACCATCGTTCGAAAGGGCACATATAGGGCTATCTACCCAGGGAGTTTGGGGCAAATCGGTTACCATGACCTACTTTGGCCCCGCGTCTCTCCGTTTCTCCTGGGGCCACACTAATAAGACTACCATCGTTCGAAAGGGCACATGTAGGGCTATCTACCTAGGGAGTTTGGGGCAAATCGGTTACCATGACCCGGTCCAAATCCGCCGGACCGCACTTTGGAACGGTGCCGCTCCGCGGCCAAGGCACCTAAAGATCCGCGGATAGGCTCGCGGAGCTCCCAGGACACTTGGCTCTTACCTCTAGGAAGGGCAGGCTCCGCACTTGCACGGCCGAGGAGCGGCAAAACCAAAACCGACATGCCCCCACCCGATGCACCTTCCCGGGGTGACAAAAATTCGAGCCCGGGCTCATTCGAAAGCCAAGTATCTCTAGTTTATGTGTGCCAAAATGTGTCAGGATTGGAGCTACGGCGGGCCCGTGGCCGCGGAACAAAGTGCGCGGAACCGCATGAAAAATCGTCTAAGTGTCAAATGCATTGAAATCGCCATAGGAAATTTCACCGACTTTGCGTCTCTATATCTCGCGTGCCTTTCGGGCTAGAGACTCGTTTCTGGTGTTGTTGCAGAGCCCAAGTCCTCCCCTACGAGCTCACCAAAGGGCGTGTGGCTCACTCTTATACCCGGGTCACAGTACCGGGAGAAGTGGACCTCGTCCCGGTGAAAATTTAACATTGGAATCTCCATAGGGAAACTTTAACATGGGAAACGCCATAGGGAATGTGGACCGACTGTGCGGCCCTATATCTCCCGAACCCTTGGGGCTAGAGACTAGCTTTCACCACCCCGTGGAGCCCCAAGTCTCCTCTACAAAGTGAGTGGCTTTAATTTTGTACGCCACGAAAGGCGGCTGCTCGGTACCGGGCCAAAGTGGACCTTCGCGGCCAAATCTTGACCTACTTTGGCCCCGCGTATCTCCGGTTCTCTTAGGGCCACACTAATAAGACTACCATCGTTCGAAAGGGCACATATAGGGCTATCTACCCAGGGAGTTTGGGGCAAATCGGTTACCATGACCTACTTTGGCCCCGCGTATCTCCGTTTCTCCTGGGGCCACACTAATAAGACTACCATCGTTCGAAAGGGCACATGTAGGGCTATCTACCTAGGGAGTTTGGGGCAATCGGTTACCATGACCCGGTCCAAATCCGCCGGACCGCACTTTGGAACGGTGCCGCTCCGCGGCCAAGGCACCTAAAGATCCGCGGATAGGCTCGCGGAGCTCCCAGGACACTTGGCTCTTACCTCTAGGAAGGGCAGGCTCCGCACTTGCACGGCCGAGGAGCGGCAAAACCAAAACCGACATGCCCCCACCCGATGCACCTTCCCGGGGTGACAAAAATTCGAGCCCGGGCTCATTCGAAAGCCAAGTATCTCTAGTTTATGTGTGCCAAAATGTGTCAGGATTGGAGCTACGGCGGGCCCGTGGCCGCGGAACAAAGTGCGCGGAACCGCATGAAAAATCGTCTAAGTGTCAAATGCATTGAAATCGCCATAGGAAATTTCACCGACTTTGCGTCTCTATATCTCGCGTGCCTTTCGGGCTAGAGACTCGTTTCTGGTGTTGTTGCAGAGCCCAAGTCCCCCCTACGAGCTCACCAAAGGGCGTGTGGCTCACTCTTATACCCGGGTCACAGTACCGGGAGAAGTGGACCTCGTCCCGGTGAAAATTTAACATTGGAATCTCCATAGGGAAACTTTAACATGGGAAACGCCATAGGGAATGTGGACCGACTTTGCGGCCCTATATCTCCCGAACCCTTGGGGCTAGAGACTAGCTTTCACCACCCCCGTGGAGCCCCAAGTCTCCTCTACAAAGTGAGTGGCTTTAATTTTGTACGCCACGAAAGGCGGCTGCTCGGTACCGGGCCAAAGTGGACCTTCGCGGCCAAATCTTGACCAACTTTGGCCCCGCGTATCTCCGGTTCTCTTAGGGCCACACTAATAAGACTACCATCGTTCGAAAGGGCACATATAGGGCTATCTACCCAGGGAGTTTGGGGCAAATCGGTTACCATGACCTACTTTGGCCCCGCGTATCTCCGTTTCTCCTGGGGCCACACTAATAAGACTACCATCGTTCGAAAGGGCACATGTAGGGCTATCTACCTAGGGAGTTTGGGGCAAATCGGTTACCATGACCCGATCCAAATCCGCCGGACCGCACTTTGGAACGGTGCCGCTCCGCGGCCAAGGCACCTAAAGATCCGCGGATAGGCTCGCAGAGCTCCCAGGACACTTGGCTCTTACCTCTAGGAAGGGCAGGCTCCGCACTTGCACGGCCGAGGAGCGGCAAAACCAAAACCGACATGCCCCCACCCGATGCACCTTCCCGGGGTGACAAAAATTCGAGCCCGGGCTCATTCGAAAGCCAAGTATCTCTAGTTTATGTGTGCCAAAATGTGTCAGGATTGGAGCTACGGCGGGCCCGTGGCCGCGGAACAAAGTGCGCGGAACCGCATGAAAAATCGTCTAAGTGTCAAATGCATTGAAATCGCCATAGGAAATTTCACCGACTTTGCGTCTCTATATCTCGCGTGCCTTTCGGGCTAGAGACTCGTTTCTGGTGTTGTTGCAGAGCCCAAGTCCTCCCCTACGAGCTCACCAAAGGGCGTGTGGCTCACTCTTATACCCGGGTCACAGTACCGGGAGAAGTGGACCTCGTCCGGTGAAAATTTAACATTGGAATCTCCATAGGGAAACTTTAACATGGGAAACGCCATAGGGAATGTGGACCGACTTTGCGGCCCTATATCTCCCGAACCCTTGGGGCTAGAGACTAGCTTTCACCACCCCCGTGGAGCCCCAAGTCTCCTCTACAAAGTGAGTGGCTTTAATTTTGTACGCCACGAAAGGCGGCTGCTCGGTACCGGGCCAAAGTGGACCTTCGCGGCCAAATCTTGACCTACTTTGGCCCCGCGTATCTCCGGTTCTCTTAGGGCCACACTAATAAGACTACCATCGTTCGAAAGGGCACATATAGGGCTATCTACCCAGGGAGTTTGGGGCAAATCGGTTACCATGACCTACTTTGGCCCCGCGTATCTCCGTTCTCCTGGGGCCACACTAATAAGACTACCATCGTTCGAAAGGGCACATGTAGGGCTATCTACCTAGGGAGTTTGGGGCAAATCGGTTACCATGACCCGGTCCAAATCCGCCGGACCGCACTTTGGAACGGTGCCGCTCCGCGGCCAAGGCACCTAAAGATCCGCGGATAGGCTCGCGGAGCTCCCAGGACACTTGGCTCTTACCTCTAGGAAGGGCAGGCTCCGCACTTGCACGGCCGAGGAGCGGCAAAACCAAAACCGACATGCCCCCACCCGATGCACCTTCCCGGGGTGACAAAAATTCGAGCCCGGGCTCATTCGAAAGCCAAGTATCTCTAGTTTATGTGTGCCAAAATGTGTCAGGATTGGAGCTACGGCGGGCCCGTGGCCGCGGAACAAAGTGCGCGGAACCGCATGAAAAATCGTCTAAGTGTCAAATGCATTGAAATCGCCATAGGAAATTTCACCGACTTTGCGTCTCTATATCTCGCGTGCCTTTCGGGCTAGAGACTCGTTTCTGGTGTTGTTGCAGAGCCCAAGTCCTCCCCTACGAGCTCACCAAAGGGCGTGTGGCTCACTCTTATACCCGGGTCACAGTACCGGGAGAAGTGGACCTCGTCCCGGTGAAAATTTAACATTGGAATCTCCATAGGGAAACTTTAACATGGGAAACGCCATAGGGAATGTGGACCGACTTTGCGGCCCTATATCTCCCGAACCCTTGGGGCTAGAGACTAGCTTTCACCACCCCCGTGGAGCCCCAAGTCTCCTCTACAAAGTGAGTGGCTTTAATTTTGTACGCCACGAAAGGCGGCTGCTCGGTACCGGGGCCAAAGTGGACCTTCGCGGCCAAATCTTGACCTACTTTGGCCCCGCGTATCTCCGGTTCTCTTAGGGCCACACTAATAAGACTACCATCGTTCGAAAGGGCACATATAGGGCTATCTACCCAGGGAGTTTGGGGCAAATCGGTTACCATGACCTACTTTGGCCCCGCGTATCTCCGGTTCTCCTGGGGCCACACTAATAAGACTACCATCGTTCGAAAGGGCACATGTAGGGCTATCTACCTAGGGAGTTTGGGGCAAATCGGTTACCATGACCCGGTCCAAATCCGCCGGACCGCACTTTGGAACGGTGCCGCTCCGCGGCCAAGGCACCTAAAGATCCGCGGATAGGCTCGCGGAGCTCCCAGGACACTTGGCTCTTACCTCTAGGAAGGGCAGGCTCCGCACTTGCACGGCCGAGGAGCGGCAAAACCAAAACCGACATGCCCCCACCCGATGCACCTGCCCGGGGTGACAAAAATTCGAGCCCGGGCTCATTCGAAAGCCAAGTATCTCTAGTTTATGTGTGCCAAAATGTGTCAGGATTGGAGCTACGGCGGGCCCGTGGCCGCGGAACAAAGTGCGCGGAACCGCATGAAAAATCGTCTAAGTGTCAAATGCATTGAAATCGCCATAGGAAATTTCACCGACTTTGCGTCTCTATATCTCGCGTGCCTTTCGGGCTAGAGACTCGTTTCTGGTGTTGTTGCAGAGCCCAAGTCCTCCCCTACGAGCTCACCAAAGGGCGTGTGGCTCACTCTTATACCCGGGTCACAGTACCGGGAGAAGTGGACCTCGTCCCGGTGAAAATTTAACATTGGAATCTCCATAGGGAAACTTTAACATGGGAAACGCCATAGGGAATGTGGACCGACTTTGCGGCCCTATATCTCCCGAACCCTTGGGGCTAGAGACTAGCTTTCACCACCCCCGTGGAGCCCCAAGTCTCCTCTACAACGTGAGTGGCTTTAATTTTGTACGCCACGAAAGGCGGCTGCTCGGTACCGGGCCAAAGTGGACCTTCGCGGCCAAATCTTGACCTACTTTGGCCCCGCGTATCTCCGGTTCTCTTAGGGCCACACTAATAAGACTACCATCGTTCGAAAGGGCACATATAGGGCTATCTACCCAGGGAGTTTGGGGCAAATCGGTTACCATGACCTACTTTGGCCCCGCGTATCTCCGTTCTCCTGGGGCCACACTAATAAGACTACCATCGTTCGAAAGGGCACATGTAGGGCTATCTACCTAGGGAGTTTGGGGCAAATCGGTTACCATGACCCGGTCCAAATCCGCCGGACCGCACTTTGGAACGGTGCCGCTCCGCGGCCAAGGCACCTAAAGATCCGCGGATAGGCTCGCGGAGCTCCCAGGACACTTGGCTCTTACCTCTAGGAAGGGCAGGCTCCGCACTTGCACGGCCGAGGAGCGGCAAAACCAAAACCGACATGCCCCCACCCGATGCACCTTCCCGGGGTGACAAAAATTCGAGCCCGGGCTCATTCGAAAGCCAAGTATCTCTAGTTTATGTGTGCCAAAATGTGTCAGGATTGGAGCTACGGCGGGCCCGTGGCCGCGGAACAAAGTGCGCGGAACCGCATGAAAAATCGTCTAAGTGTCAAATGCATTGAAATCGCCATAGGAAATTTCACCGACTTTGCGTCTCTATATCTCGCGTGCCTTTCGGGCTAGAGACTCGTTTCTGGTGTTGTTGCAGAGCCCAAGTCCTCCCCTACGAGCTCACCAAAGGGCGTGTGGCTCACTCTTATACCCGGGTCACAGTACCGGGAGAAGTGGACCTCGTCCCGGTGAAAATTTAACATTGGAATCTCCATAGGGAAACTTTAACATGGGAAACGCCATAGGGAATGTGGACCGACTTTGCGGCCCTATATCTCCCGAACCCTTGGGGCTAGAGACTAGCTTTCACCACCCTCGTGGAGCCCCAAGTCTCCTCTACAAAGTGAGTGGCTTTAATTTTGTACGCCACGAAAGGCGGCTGCTCGGTACCGGGCCAAAGTGGACCTTCGCGGCCAAATCTTGACCTACTTTGGCCCCGCGTATCTCCGGTTCTCTTAGGGCCACACTAATAAGACTACCATCGTTCGAAAGGGCACATATAGGGCTATCTACCCAGGGAGTTTGGGGCAAATCGGTTACCATGACCTACTTTGGCCCCGCGTATCTCCGTTCTCCTGGGGCCACACTAATAAGACTACCATCGTTCGAAAGGGCACATGTAGGGCTATCTACCTAGGGAGTTTGGGGCAAATCGGTTACCATGACCCGGTCCAAATCCGCCGGACCGCACTTTGGAACGGTGCCGCTCCGCGGCCAAGGCACCTAAAGATCCGCGGATAGGCTCGCGGAGCTCCCAGGACACTTGGCTCTTACCTCTAGGAAGGGCAGGCTCCGCACTTGCACGGCCGAGGAGCGGCAAAAACCAAAACCGACATGCCCCCACCCGATGCACCTTCCCGGGGTGACAAAAATTCGAGCCCGGGCTCATTCGAAAGCCAAGTATCTCTAGTTTATGTGTGCCAAAATGTGTCAGGATTGGAGCTACGGCGGGCCCGTGGCCGCGGAACAAAGTGCGCGGAACCGCATGAAAAATCGTCTAAGTGTCAAATGCATTGAAATCGCCATAGGAAATTTCACCGACTTTGCGTCTCTATATCTCGCGTGCCTTTCGGGCTAGAGACTCGTTTCTGGTGTTGTTGCAGAGCCCAAGTCCTCCCCTACGAGCTCACCAAAGGGCGTGTGGCTCACTCTTATACCCGGGTCACAGTACCGGGAGAAGTGGACCTCGTCCCGGTGAAAATTTAACATTGGAATCTCCATAGGGAAACTTTAACATGGGAAACGCCATAGGGAATGTGGACCGACTTTGCGGCCCTATATCTCCCGAACCCTTGGGGCTAGAGACTAGCTTTCACCACCCCCGTGGAGCCCCAAGTCTCCTCTACAAAGTGAGTGGCTTTAATTTTGTACGCCACGAAAGGCGGCTGCTCGGTACCGGGCCAAAGTGGACCTTCGCGGCCAAATCTTGACCTACTTTGGCCCCGCGTATCTCCGGTTCTCTTAGGGCCACACTAATAAGACTACCATCGTTCGAAAGGGCACATATAGGGCTATCTACCCAGGGAGTTTGGGGCAAATCGGTTACCATGACCTACTTTGGCCCCGCGTATCTCCGGTTCTCCTGGGGCCACACTAATAAGACTACCATCGTTCGAAAGGGCACATGTAGGGCTATCTACCTAGGGAGTTTGGGGCAAATCGGTTACCATGACCCGGTCCAAATCCGCCGGACCGCACTTTGGAACGGTGCCGCTCCGCGGCCAAGGCACCTAAAGATCCGCGGATAGGCTCGCGGAGCTCCCAGGACACTTGGCTCTTACCTCTAGGAAGGGCAGGCTCCGCACTTGCACGGCCGAGGAGCGGCAAAACCAAAACCGACAGGCCCCCACCCGATGCACCTTCCCGGGGTGACAAAAATTCGAGCCCGGGCTCATTCGAAAGCCAAGTATCTCTAGTTTATGTGTGCCAAAATGTGTCAGGATTGGAGCTACGGCGGGCCCGTGGCCGCGGAACAAAGTGCGCGGAACCGCATGAAAAATCGTCTAAGTGTCAAATGCATTGAAATCGCCATAGGAAATTTCACCGACTTTGCGTCTCTATATCTCGCGTGCCTTTCGGGCTAGAGACTCGTTTCTGGTGTTGTTGCAGAGCCCAAGTCCTCCCCTACGAGCTCACCAAAGGGCGTCTGGCTCACTCTTATACCCGGGTCACAGTACCGGGAGAAGTGGACCTCGTCCCGGTGAAAATTTAACATTGGAATCTCCATAGGGAAACTTTAACATGGGAAACGCCATAGGGAATGTGGACCGACTTTGCGGCCCTATATCTCCCGAACCCTTGGGGCTAGAGACTAGCTTTCACCACCCCCGTGGAGCCCCAAGTCTCCTCTACAAAGTGAGTTGCTTTAATTTTGTACGCCACGAAAGGCGGCTGCTCGGTACCGGGCCAAAGTGGACCTTCGCGGCCAAATCTTGACCTACTTTGGCCCCGCGTATCTCCGGTTCTCTTAGGGCCACACTAATAAGACTACCATCGTTCGAAAGGGCACATATAGGGCTATCTACCCAGGGAGTTTGGGGCAAATCGGTTACCATGACCTACTTTGGCCCCGCGTATCTCCGGTTCTCCTGGGGCCACACTAATAAGACTACCATCGTTCGAAAGGGCACATGTAGGGCTATCTACCTAGGGAGTTTGGGGCAAATCGGTTACCATGACCCGGTCCAAATCCGCCGGACCGCACTTTGGAACGGTGCCGCTCCGCGGCCAAGGCACCTAAAGATCCGCGGATAGGCTCGCGGAGCTCCCAGGACACTTGGCTCTTACCTCTAGGAAGGGCAGGCTCCGCACTTGCACGGCCGAGGAGCGGCAAAACCAAAACCGACATGCCCCCACCCGATGCACCTTCCCGGGGTGACAAAAATTCGAGCCCGGGCTCATTCGAAAGCCAAGTATCTCTAGTTTATGTGTGCCAAAATGTGTCAGGATTGGAGCTACGGCGGGCCCGTGGCCGCGGAACAAAGTGCGCGGAACCGCATGAAAAATCGTCTAAGTGTCAAATGCATTGAAATCGCCATAGGAAATTTCACCGACTTTGCGTCTCTATATCTCGCGTGCCTTTCGGGCTAGAGACTCGTTTCTGGTGTTGTTGCAGAGCCCAAGTCCTCCCCTACGAGCTCACCAAAGGGCGTGTGGCTCACTCTTATACCCGGGTCACAGTACCGGGAGAAGTGGACCTCGTCCCGGTGAAAATTTAACATTGGAATCTCCATAGGGAAACTTTAACATGGGAAACGCCATAGGGAATGTGGACCGACTTTGCGGCCCTATATCTCCCGAACCCTTGGGGCTAGAGACTAGCTTTCACCACCCCCGTGGAGCCCCAAGTCTCCTCTACAAAGTGAGTGGCTTTAATTTTGTACGCCACGAAAGGCGGCTGCTCGGTACCGGGCCAAAGTGGACCTTCGCGGCCAAATCTTGACCTACTTTGGCCCCGCGTATCTCCGGTTCTCTTAGGGCCACACTAATAAGACTACCATCGTTCGAAAGGGCACATATAGGGCTATCTACCCAGGGAGTTTGGGGCAAATCGGTTACCATGACCTACTTTGGCCCCGCGTCTCTCCGTTTCTCCTGGGGCCACACTAATAAGACTACCATCGTTCGAAAGGGCACATGTAGGGCTATCTACCTAGGGAGTTTGGGGCAAATCGGTTACCATGACCCGGTCCAAATCCGCCGGACCGCACTTTGGAACGGTGCCGCTCCGCGGCCAAGGCACCTAAAGATCCGCGGATAGGCTCGCGGAGCTCCCAGGACACTTGGCTCTTACCTCTAGGAAGGGCAGGCTCCGCACTTGCACGGCCGAGGAGCGGCAAAACCAAAACCGACATGCCCCCACCCGATGCACCTTCCCGGGGTGACAAAAATTCGAGCCCGGGCTCATTCGAAAGCCAAGTATCTCTAGTTTATGTGTGCCAAAATGTGTCAGGATTGGAGCTACGGCGGGCCCGTGTCCGCGGAACAAAGTGCGCGGAACCGCATGAAAAATCGTCTAAGTGTCAAATGCATTGAAATCGCCATAGGAAATTTCACCGACTTTGCGTCTCTATATCTCGCGTGCCTTTCGGGCTAGAGACTCGTTTCTGGTGTTGTTGCAGAGCCCAAGTCCTCCCCTACGAGCTCACCAAAGGGCGTGTGGCTCACTCTTATACCCGGGTCACAGTACCGGGAGAAGTGGACCTCGTCCCGGTGAAAATTTAACATTGGAATCTCCATAGGGAAACTTTAACATGGGAAACGCCATAGGGAATGTGGACCGACTTTGCGGCCCTATATCTCCCGAACCCTTGGGGCTAGAGACTAGCTTTCACCACCCCCGTGGAGCCCCAAGTCTCCTCTACAAAGTGAGTGGCTTTAATTTTGTACGCCACGAAAGGCGGCTGCTCGGTACCGGGCCAAAGTGGACCTTCGCGGCCAAATCTTGACCTACTTTGGCCCCGCGTATCTCCGGTTCTCTTAGGGCCACACTAATAAGACTACCATCGTTCGAAAGGGCACATATAGGGCTATCTACCCAGGGAGTTTGGGGCAAATCGGTTACCATGACCTACTTTGGCCCCGCGTATCTCCGTTTCTCCTGGGGCCACACTAATAAGACTACCATCGTTCGAAAGGGCACATGTAGGGCTATCTACCTAGGGAGTTTGGGGCAAATCGGTTACCATGACCCGGTCCAAATCCGCCGGACCGCACTTTGGAACGGTGCCGCTCCGCGGCCAAGGCACCTAAAGATCCGCGGATAGGCTCGCGGAGCTCCCAGGACACTTGGCTCTTACCTCTAGGAAGGGCAGGCTCCGCACTTGCACGGCCGAGGAGCGGCAAAACCAAAACCGACATGCCCCCACCCGATGCACCTTCCCGGGGTGACAAAAATTCGAGCCCGGGCTCATTCGAAAGCCAAGTATCTCTAGTTTATGTGTGCCAAAATGTGTCAGGATTGGAGCTACGGCGGGCCCGTGGCCGCGGAACAAAGTGCGCGGAACCGCATGAAAAATCGTCTAAGTGTCAAATGCATTGAAATCGCCATAGGAAATTTCACCGACTTTGCGTCTCTATATCTCGCGTGCCTTTCGGGCTAGAGACTCGTTTCTGGTGTTGTTGCAGAGCCCAAGTCCTCCCCTACGAGCTCACCAAAGGGCGTGTGGCTCACTCTTATACCCGGGTCACAGTACCGGGAGAAGTGGACCTCGTCCCGGTGAAAATTTAACATTGGAATCTCCATAGGGAAACTTTAACATGGGAAACGCCATAGGGAATGTGGACCGACTTTGCGGCCCTATATCTCCCGAACCCTTGGGGCTAGAGACTAGCTTTCACCACCCCGTGGAGCCCCAAGTCTCCTCTACAAAGTGAGTGGCTTTAATTTTGTACGCCACGAAAGGCGGCTGCTCGGTACCGGGCCAAAGTGGACCTTCGCGGCCAAATCTTGACCTACTTTGGCCCCGCGTATCTCCGGTTCTCTTAGGGCCACACTAATAAGACTACCATCGTTCGAAAGGGCACATATAGGGCTATCTACCCAGGGAGTTTGGGGCAAATCGGTTACCATGACCTACTTTGGCCCCGCGTATCTCCGTTTCTCCTGGGGCCACACTAATAAGACTACCATCGTTCGAAAGGGCACATGTAGGGCTATCTACCTAGGGAGTTTGGGGCAAATCGGTTACCATGACCCGGTCCAAATCCGCCGGACCGCACTTTGGAACGGTGCCGCTCCGCGGCCAAGGCACCTAAAGATCCGCGGATAGGCTCGCGGAGCTCCCAGGACACTTGGCTCTTACCTCTAGGAAGGGCAGGCTCCGCACTTGCACGGCCGAGGAGCGGCAAAACCAAAACCGACATGCCCCCACCCGATGCACCTTCCCGGGGTGACAAAAATTCGAGCCCGGGCTCATTCGAAAGCCAAGTATCTCTAGTTTATGTGTGCCAAAATGTGTCAGGATTGGAGCTACGGCGGGCCCGTGGCCGCGGAACAAAGTGCGCGGAACCGCATGAAAAATCGTCTAAGTGTCAAATGCATTGAAATCGCCATAGGAAATTTCACCGACTTTGCGTCTCTATATCTCGCGTGCCTTTCGGGCTAGAGACTCGTTTCTGGTGTTGTTGCAGAGCCCAAGTCCTCCCCTACGAGCTCACCAAAGGGCGTGTGGCTCACTCTTATACCCGGGTCACAGTACCGGGAGAAGTGGACCTCGTCCCGGTGAAAATTTAACATTGGAATCTCCATAGGGAAACTTTAACATGGGAAACGCCATAGGGAATGTGGACCGACTTTGCGGCCCTATATCTCCCGAACCCTTGGGGCTAGAGACTAGCTTTCACCACCCCCGTGGAGCCCCAAGTCTCCTCTACAAAGTGAGTCGCTTTAATTTTGTACGCCACGAAAGGCGGCTGCTCGGTACCGGGCCAAAGTGGACCTTCGCGGCCAAATCTTGACCTACTTTGGCCCCGCGTATCTCCGGTTCTCTTAGGGCCACACTAATAAGACTACCATCGTTCGAAAGGGCACATATAGGGCTATCTACCCAGGGAGTTTGGGGCAAATCGGTTACCATGACCTACTTTGGCCCCGCGTATCTCCGGTTCTCCTGGGGCCACACTAATAAGACTACCATCGTTCGAAAGGGCACATGTAGGGCTATCTACCTAGGGAGTTTGGGGCAAATCGGTTACCATGACCCGGTCCAAATCCGCCGGACCGCACTTTGGAACGGTGCCGCTCCGCGGCCAAGGCACCTAAAGATCCGCGGATAGGCTCGCGGAGCTCCCAGGACACTTGGCTCTTACCTCTAGGAAGGGCAGGCTCCGCACTTGCACGGCCGAGGAGCGGCAAAACCAAAACCGACATGCCCCCACCCGATGCACCTTCCCGGGGTGACAAAAATTCGAGCCCGGGCTCATTCGAAAGCCAAGTATCTCTAGTTTATGTGTGCCAAAATGTGTCAGGATTGGAGCTACGGCGGGCCCGTGGCCGCGGAACAAAGTGCGCGGAACCGCATGAAAAATCGTCTAAGTGTCAAATGCATTGAAATCGCCATAGGAAATTTCACCGACTTTGCGTCTCTATATCTCGCGTGCCTTTCGGGCTAGAGACTCGTTTCTGGTGTTGTTGCAGAGCCCAAGTCCTCCCCTACGAGCTCACCAAAGGGCGTCTGGCTCACTCTTATACCCGGGTCACAGTACCGGGAGAAGTGGACCTCGTCCCGGTGAAAATTTAACATTGGAATCTCCATAGGGAAACTTTAACATGGGAAACGCCATAGGGAATGTGGACCGACTTTGCGGCCCTATATCTCCCGAACCCTTGGGGCTAGAGACTAGCTTTCACCACCCCCGTGGAGCCCCAAGTCTCCTCTACAAAGTGAGTTGCTTTAATTTTGTACGCTACGAAAGGCGGCTGCTCGGTACCGGGCCAAAGTGGACCTTCGCGGCCAAATCTTGACCTACTTTGGCCCCGCGTATCTCCGGTTCTCTTAGGGCCACACTAATAAGACTACCATCGTTCGAAAGGGCACATATAGGGCTATCTACCCAGGGAGTTTGGGGCAAATCGGTTACCATGACCTACTTTGGCCCCGCGTATCTCCATTTCTCCTGGGGCCACACTAATAAGACTACCATCGTTCGAAAGGGCACATGTAGGGCTATCTACCTAGGGAGTTTGGGGCAAATCGGTTACCATGACCCGGTCCAAATCCGCCGGACCGCACTTTGGAACGGTGCCGCTCCGCGGCCAAGGCACCTAAAGATCCGCGGATAGGCTCGCGGAGCTCCCAGGACACTTGGCTCTTACCTCTAGGAAGGGCAGGCTCCGCACTTGCACGGCCGAGGAGCGGCAAAACCAAAACCGACATGCCCCCACCCGATGCACCTTCCCGGGGTGACAAAAATTCGAGCCCGGGCTCATTCGAAAGCCAAGTATCTCTAGTTTATGTGTGCCAAAATGTGTCAGGATTGGAGCTACGGCGGGCCCGTGGCCGCGGAACAAAGTGCGCGGAACCGCATGAAAAATCGTCTAAGTGTCAAATGCATTGAAATCGCCATAGGAAATTTCACCGACTTTGCGTCTCTATATCTCGCGTGCCTTTCGGGCTAGAGACTCGTTTCTGGTGTTGTTGCAGAGCCCAAGTCCTCCCCTACGAGCTCACCAAAGGGCGTGTGGCTCACTCTTATACCCGGGTCACAGTACCGGGAGAAGTGGACCTCGTCCCGGTGAAAATTTAACATTGGAATCTCCATAGGGAAACTTTAACATGGGAAACGCCATAGGGAATGTGGACCGACTTTGCGGCCCTATATCTCCCGAACCCTTGGGGCTAGAGACTAGCTTTCACAACCCCCGTGGAGCCCCAAGTCTCCTCTACAAAGTGAGTGGCTTTAATTTTGTACGCCACGAAAGGCGGCTGCTCGGTACCGGGCCAAAGTGGACCTTCGCGGCCAAATCTTGACCTACTTTGGCCCCGCGTATCTCCGGTTCTCTTAGGGCCACACTAATAAGACTACCATCGTTCGAAAGGGCACATATAGGGCTATCTACCCAGGGAGTTTGGGGCAAATCGGTTACCATGACCTACTTTGGCCCCGCGTATCTCCGTTTCTCCTGGGGCCACACTAATAAGACTACCATCGTTCGAAAGGGCACATGTAGGGCTATCTACCTAGGGAGTTTGGGGCAAATCGGTTACCATGACCCGGTCCAAATCCGCCGGACCGCACTTTGGAACGGTGCCGCTCCGCGGCCAAGGCACCTAAAGATCCGCGGATAGGCTCGCGGAGCTCCCAGGACACTTGGCTCTTACCTCTAGGAAGGGCAGGCTCCGCACTTGCACGGCCGAGGAGCGGCAAAACCAAAACCGACATGCCCCCACCCGATGCACCTTCCCGGGGTGACAAAAATTCGAGCCCGGGCTCATTCGAAAGCCAAGTATCTCTAGTTTATGTGTGCCAAAATGTGTCAGGATTGGAGCTACGGCGGGCCCGTGGCCGCGGAACAAAGTGCGCGGAACCGCATGAAAAATCGTCTAAGTGTCAAATGCATTGAAATCGCCATAGGAAATTTCACCGACTTTGCGTCTCTATATCTCGCGTGCCTTTCGGGCTAGAGACTCGTTTCTGGTGTTGTTGCAGAGCCCAAGTCCTCCCCTACGAGCTCACCAAAGGGCGTGTGGCTCACTCTTATACCCGGGTCACAGTACCGGGAGAAGTGGACCTCGTCCCGGTGAAAATTTAACATTGGAATCTCCATAGGGAAACTTTAACATGGGAAACGCCATAGGGAATGTGGACCGACTTTGCGGCCCTATATCTCCCGAACCCTTGGGGCTAGAGACTAGCTTTCACCACCCCCGTGGAGCCCCAAGTCTCCTCTACAAAGTGAGTGGCTTTAATTTTGTACGCTACGAAAGGCGGCTGCTCGGTACCGGGCCAAAGTGGACCTTCGCGGCCAAATCTTGACCTACTTTGGCCCCGCGTATCTCCGGTTCTCTTAGGGCCACACTAATAAGACTACCATCGTTCGAAAGGGCACATATAGGGCTATCTACCCAGGGAGTTTGGGGCAAATCGGTTACCATGACCTACTTTGGCCCCGCGTATCTCCGTTTCTCCTGGGGCCACACTAATAAGACTACCATCGTTCGAAAGGGCACATATAGGGCTATCTACCTAGGGAGTTTGGGGCAAATCGGTTACCATGACCCGGTCCAAATCCGCCGGACCGCACTTTGGAACGGTGCCGCTCCGCGGCCAAGGCACCTAAAGATCCGCGGATAGGCTCGCGGAGCTCCCAGGACACTTGGCTCTTACCTCTAGGAAGGGCAGGCTCCGCACTTGCACGACCGAGGAGCGGCAAAACCAAAACCGACATGCCCCCACCCGATGCACCTTCCCGGGGTGACAAAAATTCGAGCCCGGGCTCATTCGAAAGCCAAGTATCTCTAGTTTATGTGTGCCAAAATGTGTCAGGATTGGAGCTACGGCGGGCCCGTGGCCGCGGAACAAAGTGCGCGGAACCGCATGAAAAATCGTCTAAGTGTCAAATGCATTGAAATCGCCATAGGAAATTTCACCGACTTTGCGTCTCTATATCTCGCGTGCCTTTCGGGCTAGAGACTCGTTTCTGGTGTTGTTGCAGAGCCCAAGTCCTCCCCTACGAGCTCACCAAAGGGCGTCTGGCTCACTCTTATACCCGGGTCACAGTACCGGGAGAAGTGGACCTCGTCCCGGTGAAAATTTAACATTGGAATCTCCATAGGGAAACTTTAACATGGGAAACGCCATAGGGAATGTGGACCGACTTTGCGGCCCTATATCTCCCGAACCCTTGGGGCTAGAGACTAGCTTTCACCACCCCCGTGGAGCCCCAAGTCTCCTCTACAAAGTGAGTGGCTTTAATTTTGTACGCCACGAAAGGCGGCTGCTCGGTACCGGGCCAAAGTGGACCTTCGCGGCCAAATCTTGACCTACTTTGGCCCCGCGTATCTCCGGTTCTCTTAGGGCCACACTAATAAGACTACCATCGTTCGAAAGGGCACATATAGGGCTATCTACCCAGGGAGTTTGGGGCAAATCGGTTACCATGACCTACTTTGGCCCCGCGTATCTCCGTTTCTCCTGGGGCCACACTAATAAGACTACCATCGTTCGAAAGGGCACATGTAGGGCTATCTACCTAGGGAGTTTGGGGCAAATCGGTTACCATGACCCGGTCCAAATCCGCCGGACCGCACTTTGGAACGGTGCCGCTCCGCGGCCAAGGCACCTAAAGATCCGCGGATAGGCTCGCGGAGCTCCCAGGACACTTGGCTCTTACCTCTAGGAAGGGCAGGCTCCGCACTTGCACGGCCGAGGAGCGGCAAAACCAAAACCGACATGCCCCCACCCGATGCACCTTCCCGGGGTGACAAAAATTCGAGCCCGGGCTCATTCGAAAGCCAAGTATCTCTAGTTTATGTGTGCCAAAATGTGTCAGGATTGGAGCTACGGCGGGCCCGTGGCCGCGGAACAAAGTGCGCGGAACCGCATGAAAAATCGTCTAAGTGTCAAATGCATTGAAATCGCCATAGGAAATTTCACCGACTTTGCGTCTCTATATCTCGCGTGCCTTTCGGGCTAGAGACTCGTTTCTGGTGTTGTTGCAGAGCCCAAGTCCTCCCCTACGAGCTCACCAAAGGGCGTCTGGCTCACTCTTATACCCGGGTCACAGTACCGGGAGAAGTGGACCTCGTCCCGGTGAAAATTTAACATTGGAATCTCCATAGGGAAACTTTAACATGGGAAACGCCATAGGGAATGTGGACCGACTTTGCGGCCCTATATCTCCCGAACCCTTGGGGCTAGAGACTAGCTTTCACCACCCCCGTGGAGCCCCAAGTCTCCTCTACAAAGTGAGTGGCTTTAATTTTGTACGCCACGAAAGGCGGCTGCTCGGTACCGGGCCAAAGTGGACCTTCGCGGCCAAATCTTGACCTACTTTGGCCCCGCGTATCTCCGGTTCTCTTAGGGCCACACTAATAAGACTACCATCGTTCGAAAGGGCACATATAGGGCTATCTACCCAGGGAGTTTGGGGCAAATCGGTTACCATGACCTACTTTGGCCCCGCGTATCTCCGTTTCTCCTGGGGCCACACTAATAAGACTACCATCGTTCGAAAGGGCACATGTAGGGCTATCTACCTAGGGAGTTTGGGGCAAATCGGTTACCATGACCCGGTCCAAATCCGCCGGACCGCACTTTGGAACGGTGCCGCTCCGCGGCCAAGGCACCTAAAGATCCGCGGATAGGCTCGCGGAGCTCCCAGGACACTTGGCTCTTACCTCTAGGAAGGGCAGGCTCCGCACTTGCACGGCCGAGGAGCGGCAAAACCAAAACCGACATGCCCCCACCCGATGCACCTTCCCGGGGTGACAAAAATTCGAGCCCGGGCTCATTCGAAAGCCAAGTATCTCTAGTTTATGTGTGCCAAAATGTGTCAGGATTGGAGCTACGGCGGGCCCGTGGCCGCGGAACAAAGTGCGCGGAACCGCATGAAAAATCGTCTAAGTGTCAAATGCATTGAAATCGCCATAGGAAATTTCACCGACTTTGCGTCTCTATATCTCGCGTGCCTTTCGGGCTAGAGACTCGTTTCTGGTGTTGTTGCAGAGCCCAAGTCCTCCCCTACGAGCTCACCAAAGGGCGTCTGGCTCACTCTTATACCCGGGTCACAGTACCGGGAGAAGTGGACCTCGTCCCGGTGAAAATTTAACATTGGAATCTCCATAGGGAAACTTTAACATGGGAAACGCCATAGGGAATGTGGACCGACTTTGCGGCCCTATATCTCCCGAACCCTTGGGGCTAGAGACTAGCTTTCACCACCCCCGTGGAGCCCCAAGTCTCCTCTACAAAGTGAGTGGCTTTAATTTTGTACGCCACGAAAGGCGGCTGCTCGGTACCGGGCCAAAGTGGACCTTCGCGGCCAAATCTTGACCTACTTTGGCCCCGCGTATCTCCGGTTCTCTTAGGGCCACACTAATAAGACTACCATCGTTCGAAAGGGCACATATAGGGCTATCTACCCAGGGAGTTTGGGGCAAATCGGTTACCATGACCTACTTTGGCCCCGCGTATCTCCGTTTCTCCTGGGGCCACACTAATAAGACTACCATCGTTCGAAAGGGCACATGTAGGGCTATCTACCTAGGGAGTTTGGGGCAAATCGGTTACCATGACCCGGTCCAAATCCGCCGGACCGCACTTTGGAACGGTGCCGCTCCGCGGCCAAGGCACCTAAAGATCCGCGGATAGGCTCGCGGAGCTCCCAGGACACTTGGCTCTTACCTCTAGGAAGGGCAGGCTCCGCACTTGCACGGCCGAGGAGCGGCAAAACCAAAACCGACATGCCCCCACCCGATGCACCTTCCCGGGGTGACAAAAATTCGAGCCCGGGCTCATTCGAAAGCCAAGTATCTCTAGTTTATGTGTGCCAAAATGTGTCAGGATTGGAGCTACGGCGGGCCCGTGGCCGCGGAACAAAGTGCGCGGAACCGCATGAAAAATCGTCTAAGTGTCAAATGCATTGAAATCGCCATAGGAAATTTCACCGACTTTGCGTCTCTATATCTCGCGTGCCTTTCGGGCTAGAGACTCGTTTCTGGTGTTGTTGCAGAGCCCAAGTCCTCCCCTACGAGCTCACCAAAGGGCGTGTGGCTCACTCTTATACCCGGGTCACAGTACCGGGAGAAGTGGACCTCGTCCCGGTGAAAATTTAACATTGGAATCTCCATAGGGAAACTTTAACATGGGAAACGCCATAGGGAATGTGGACCGACTTTGCGGCCCTATATCTCCCGAACCCTTGGGGCTAGAGACTAGCTTTCACCACCCCCCGTGGAGCCCCAAGTCTCCTCTACAAAGTGAGTGGCTTTAATTTTGTACGCCACGAAAGGCGGCTGCTCGGTACCGGGCCAAAGTGGACCTTCGCGGCCAAATCTTGACCTACTTTGGCCCCGCGTATCTCCGGTTCTCTTAGGGCCACACTAATAAGACTACCATCGTTCGAAAGGGCACATATAGGGCTATCTACCCAGGGAGTTTGGGGCAAATCGGTTACCATGACCTACTTTGGCCCAGCGTATCTCCGTTTTCTCCTGGGGCCACACTAATAAGACTACCATCGTTCGAAAGGGCACATGTAGGGCTATCTACCTAGGGAGTTTGGGGCAAATCGGTTACCATGACCCGGTCCAAATCCGCCGGACCGCACTTTGGAACGGTGCCGCTCCGCGGCCAAGGCACCTAAAGATCCGCGGATAGGCTCGCGGAGCTCCAGGACACTTGGCTCTTACCTCTAGGAAGGGCAGGCTCCGCACTTGCACGGCCGAGGAGCGGCAAAACCAAAACCGACATGCCCCCACCCGATTGCACCTTCCCGGGGTGACAAAAATTCGAGCCCGGGCTCATTCGAAAGCCAAGTATCTCTAGTTTATGTGTGCCAAAATGTGTCAGGATTGGAGCTACGGCGGGCCCGTGGCCGCGGAACAAAGTGCGCGGAACCGCATGAAAAATCGTCTAAGTGTCAAATGCATTGAAATCGCCATAGGAAATTTCACCGACTTTGCGTCTCTATATCTCGCGTGCCTTTCGGGCTAGAGACTCGTTTCTGGTGTTGTTGCAGAGCCCAAGTCCTCCCCTACGAGCTCACCAAAGGGCGTGTGGCTCACTCTTATACCCGGGTCACAGTACCGGGAGAAAGTGGACCTCGTCCCGGTGAAAATTTAACATTGGAATCTCCATAGGGAAACTTTAACATGGGAAACGCCATAGGGAATGTGGACCGACTTTGCGGCCCTATATCTCCCGAACCCTTGGGGCTAGAGACTAGCTTTCACCACCCTCGTGGAGCCCCAAGTCTCCTCTACAAAGTGAGTGGCTTTAATTTTGTACGCCACGAAAGGCGGCTGCTCGGTACCGGGCCAAAGTGGACCTTCGCGGCCAAATCTTGACCTACTTTGGCCCCGCGTATCTCCGGTTCTCTTAGGGCCACACTAATAAGACTACCATCGTTCGAAAGGGCACATATAGGGCTATCTACCCAGGGAGTTTGGGGCAAATCGGTTACCATGACCTACTTTGGCCCCGCGTATCTCCGGTTCTCCTGGGGCCACACTAATAAGACTACCATCGTTCGAAAGGGCACATGTAGGGCTATCTACCTAGGGAGTTTGGGGCAAATCGGTTACCATGACCCGGTCCAAATCCGCCGGACCGCACTTTGGAACGGTGCCGCTCCGCGGCCAAGGCACCTAAAGATTCCGCGGATAGGCTCGCGGAGCTCCCAGGACACTTGGCTCTTACCTCTAGGAAGGGCAGGCTCCGCACTTGCACGGCCGAGGAGCGGCAAAACCAAAACCGACATGCCCCCACCCGATGCACCTTCCCGGGGTGACAAAATTCGAGCCCGGGCTCATTCGAAAGCCAAGTATCTCTAGTTTATGTGTGCAAAATGTGTCAGGATTGGAGCTACGGCGGGCCCGTGCCGCGGAACAAAGTGCGCGGAACCGCATGAAAAATCGTTCTAAGTGTCAAATGCATTGAAATCGCCATAGGAAATTTCACCGACTTTGCGTCTCTATATCTCGCGTGCCTTTCGGGCTAGAGACTCGTTTTCTGGTGTTGTTGCAGAGCCCAAGTCCTCCCCTACGAGCTCACCAAAGGGCGTGTGGCCACTCTTATACCCGGGTCACAGTTACCGGGAGAAGTGGACCTCGTCCCGGTGAAAATTAACATTGGAATCTCCATAGGGAAACTTTAACATGGGAAACGCCATAGGAATGTGGACCGACCTTTGCGGCCCTATATCTCCCGAACCCTTGGGGCTAGAGACTAGCTTTCACCACCCTCGTGGAGCCCACTAAGTCTCCCTCTACAAAGTGAGTGGCTTTTAATTTTGTACGCCACGAAAGGCGGGCT
>NW_027210225.1:0-93530 GCF_027789765.1 Dendropsophus ebraccatus | reverse complement strand
GGGGTGCTTGTCATCCAATCCGCACTGAATTTATTTCTAGCACATAGCCAAAAAATCGCCCATTGACTTACATTGGAGTGCAGAAAAGGTCATTTTTCTCGGTCCCTTTAAGAGGTAGGAGTTAAACAAAGGCTAGGTCTGCGGTGCCCAGGGGGGACCCCATCCAGCCCGCACTGAGTTTCATTCCTACCACCTTAGGAAAAAAAGTCATTATTTTGAGGCTTAGAAGTCATTTCTGCAATTCCCATAGAAAATCAACGGCGTCTCTATTCAATTGTGTGGAGCGCATATCAGGTGGGTTTTCTCTGCCGGCTTAAGAGATACACGTGAAACTAAAGCCGATCCTGGGTGCCTAGGGTGCCTGTCATCCAATCCGCACTGAATTTCATTTCTAGCACATAGCCAAAAAATCTCCCCATTGACTTACATTGGAGTGCAGAAAAGGTCATTTTTTCTCGGTCCCTTTAAGAGGTAGGAGTTAAACAAGCTTAGGTCTGCGGTGCCCAGGGGGGACCCCATCCAGCCCGCACTGAGTTTCATTCCTACCACCTTAGGAAAAAAAGTCATTATTTTGAGGCTTAGAAGTCATTTCTGCAATTCCCATAGAAAATCAACGGCGTCTCTATTCAATTGTGTGGAGCGCATATCAGGTGGGTTTTCTCTGCCGGCTTAAGAGATACACGTGAAACTAAAGCCGATCCTGGGTGCCTAGGGTGCCTGTCATCCAATCCGCACTGAATTTCATTTCTAGCACATAGCCAAAAAATCGCCCCATTGACTTACATTGGAGTGCAGAAAAGGTCATTTTTTCTCGGTCCCTTTAAGAGGTAGGAGTTAAACAAGCTTAGGTCTGCGGTGCCCAGGGGGGACCCCATCCAGCCCGCACTGAGTTTCATTCCTACCACCTTAGGAAAAAAAGTCATTATTTTGAGGCTTAGAAGTCATTTCTGCAATTCCCATAGAAAATCAACGGCGTCTCTATTCAATTGTGTGGAGCGCATATCAGGTGGGTTTTCTCTGCCGGCTTAAGAGATACACGTGAAACTAAAGCCGATCCTGGGTGCCTAGGGTGCCTGTCATCCAATCCGCACTGAATTTCATTTCTAGCACATAGCCAAAAAATCGCCCCATTGACTTACATTGGAGTGCAGAAAAGGTCATTTTTTCTCGGTCCCTTTAAGAGGTAGGAGTTAAACAAGCTTAGGTCTGCGGTGCCCAGGGGGGACCCCATCCAGCCCGCACTGAGTTTCATTCCTACCACCTTAGGAAAAAAAGTCATTATTTTGAGGCTTAGAAGTCATTTCTGCAATTCCCATAGAAAATCAACGGCGTCTCTATTCAATTGTGTGGAGCGCATATCAGGTGGGTTTTCTCTGCCGGCTTAAGAGATACACGTGAAACTAAAGCCGATCCTGGGTGCCTAGGGTGCCTGTCATCCAATCCGCACTGAATTTCATTTCTAGCACATAGCCAAAAAATCGCCCCATTGACTTACATTGGAGTGCAGAAAAGGTCATTTTTTCTCGGTCCCTTTAAGAGGTAGGAGTTAAACAAGCTTAGGTCTGCGGTGCCCAGGGGGGACCCCATCCAGCCCGCACTGAGTTTCATTCCTACCACCTTAGGAAAAAAAGTCATTATTTTGAGGCTTAGAAGTCATTTCTGCAATTCCCATAGAAAATCAACGGCGTCTCTATTCAATTGTGTGGAGCGCATATCAGGTGGGTTTTCTCTGCCGGCTTAAGAGATACACGTGAAACTAAAGCCGATCCTGGGTGCCTAGGGTGCCTGTCATCCAATCCGCACTGAATTTCATTTCTAGCACATAGCCAAAAAATCGCCCCATTGACTTACATTGGAGTGCAGAAAAGGTCATTTTTTCTCGGTCCCTTTAAGAGGTAGGAGTTAAACAAGCTTAGGTCTGCGGTGCCCAGGGGGGACCCCATCCAGCCCGCACTGAGTTTCATTCCTACCACCTTAGGAAAAAAAGTCATTATTTTGAGGCTTAGAAGTCATTTCTGCAATTCCCATAGAAAATCAACGGCGTCTCTATTCAATTGTGTGGAGCGCATATCAGGTGGGTTTTCTCTGCCGGCTTAAGAGATACACGTGAAACTAAAGCCGATCCTGGGTGCCTAGGGTGCCTGTCATCCAATCCGCACTGAATTTCATTTCTAGCACATAGCCAAAAAATCGCCCCATTGACTTACATTGGAGTGCAGAAAAGGTCATTTTTTCTCGGTCCCTTTAAGAGGTAGGAGTTAAACAAGCTTAGGTCTGCGGTGCCCAGGGGGGACCCCATCCAGCCCGCACTGAGTTTCATTCCTACCACCTTAGGAAAAAAAGTCATTATTTTGAGGCTTAGAAGTCATTTCTGCAATTCCCATAGAAAATCAACGGCGTCTCTATTCAATTGTGTGGAGCGCATATCAGGTGGGTTTTCTCTGCCGGCTTAAGAGATACACGTGAAACTAAAGCCGATCCTGGGTGCCTAGGGTGCCTGTCATCCAATCCGCACTGAATTTCATTTCTAGCACATAGCCAAAAAATCGCCCCATTGACTTACATTGGAGTGCAGAAAAGGTCATTTTTTCTCGGTCCCTTTAAGAGGTAGGAGTTAAACAAGCTTAGGTCTGCGGTGCCCAGGGGGACCCCATCCAGCCCGCACTGAGTTTCATTCCTACCACCTTAGGAAAAAAAGTCATTATTTTGAGGCTTAGAAGTCATTTCTGCAATTCCCATAGAAAATCAACGGCGTCTCTATTCAATTGTGTGGAGCGCATATCAGGTGGGTTTTCTCTGCCGGCTTAAGAGATACACGTGAAACTAAAGCCGATCCTGGGTGCCTAGGGTGCCTGTCATCCAATCCGCACTGAATTTCATTTCTAGCACATAGCCAAAAAATCGCCCCATTGACTTACATTGGAGTGCAGAAAAGGTCATTTTTTCTCGGTCCCTTTAAGAGGTAGGAGTTAAACAAGCTTAGGTCTGCGGTGCCCAGGGGGGACCCCATCCAGCCCGCACTGAGTTTCATTCCTACCACCTTAGGAAAAAAAGTCATTATTTTGAGGCTTAGAAGTCATTTCTGCAATTCCCATAGAAAATCAACGGCGTCTCTATTCAATTGTGTGGAGCGCATATCAGGTGGGTTTTCTCTGCCGGCTTAAGAGATACACGTGAAACTAAAGCCGATCCTGGGTGCCTAGGGTGCCTGTCATCCAATCCGCACTGAATTTCATTTCTAGCACATAGCCAAAAAATCGCCCCATTGACTTACATTGGAGTGCAGAAAAGGTCATTTTTTCTCGGTCCCTTTAAGAGGTAGGAGTTAAACAAGCTTAGGTCTGCGGTGCCCAGGGGGGACCCCATCCAGCCCGCACTGAGTTTCATTCCTACCACCTTAGGAAAAAAAGTCATTATTTTGAGGCTTAGAAGTCATTTCTGCAATTCCCATAGAAAATCAACGGCGTCTCTATTCAATTGTGTGGAGCGCATATCAGGTGGGTTTTCTCTGCCGGCTTAAGAGATACACGTGAAACTAAAGCCGATCCTGGGTGCCTAGGGTGCCTGTCATCCAATCCGCACTGAATTTCATTTCTAGCACATAGCCAAAAAATCGCCCCATTGACTTACATTGGAGTGCAGAAAAGGTCATTTTTTCTCGGTCCCTTTAAGAGGTAGGAGTTAAACAAGCTTAGGTCTGCGGTGCCCAGGGGGGACCCCATCCAGCCCGCACTGAGTTTCATTCCTACCACCTTAGGAAAAAAAGTCATTATTTTGAGGCTTAGAAGTCATTTCTGCAATTCCCATAGAAAATCAACGGCGTCTCTATTCAATTGTGTGGAGCGCATATCAGGTGGGTTTTCTCTGCCGGCTTAAGAGATACACGTGAAACTAAAGCCGATCCTGGGTGCCTAGGGTGCCTGTCATCCAATCCGCACTGAATTTCATTTCTAGCACATAGCCAAAAAATCGCCCCATTGACTTACATTGGAGTGCAGAAAAGGTCATTTTTTCTCGGTCCCTTTAAGAGGTAGGAGTTAAACAAGCTTAGGTCTGCGGTGCCCAGGGGGGACCCCATCCAGCCCGCACTGAGTTTCATTCCTACCACCTTAGGAAAAAAAGTCATTATTTTGAGGCTTAGAAGTCATTTCTGCAATTCCCATAGAAAATCAACGGCGTCTCTATTCAATTGTGTGGAGCGCATATCAGGTGGGTTTTCTCTGCCGGCTTAAGAGATACACGTGAAACTAAAGCCGATCCTGGGTGCCTAGGGTGCCTGTCATCCAATCCGCACTGAATTTCATTTCTAGCACATAGCCAAAAAATCGCCCCATTGACTTACATTGGAGTGCAGAAAAGGTCATTTTTTCTCGGTCCCTTTAAGAGGTAGGAGTTAAACAAGCTTAGGTCTGCGGTGCCCAGGGGGGACCCCATCCAGCCCGCACTGAGTTTCATTCCTACCACCTTAGGAAAAAAAGTCATTATTTTGAGGCTTAGAAGTCATTTCTGCAATTCCCATAGAAAATCAACGGCGTCTCTATTCAATTGTGTGGAGCGCATATCAGGTGGGTTTTCTCTGCCGGCTTAAGAGATACACGTGAAACTAAAGCCGATCCTGGGTGCCTAGGGTGCCTGTCATCCAATCCGCACTGAATTTCATTTCTAGCACATAGCCAAAAAATCGCCCCATTGACTTACATTGGAGTGCAGAAAAGGTCATTTTTTCTCGGTCCCTTTAAGAGGTAGGAGTTAAACAAGCTTAGGTCTGCGGTGCCCAGGGGGGACCCCATCCAGCCCGCACTGAGTTTCATTCCTACCACCTTAGGAAAAAAAGTCATTATTTTGAGGCTTAGAAGTCATTTCTGCAATTCCCATAGAAAATCAACGGCGTCTCTATTCAATTGTGTGGAGCGCATATCAGGTGGGTTTTCTCTGCCGGCTTAAGAGATACACGTGAAACTAAAGCCGATCCTGGGTGCCTAGGGTGCCTGTCATCCAATCCGCACTGAATTTCATTTCTAGCACATAGCCAAAAAATCGCCCCATTGACTTACATTGGAGTGCAGAAAAGGTCATTTTTTCTCGGTCCCTTTAAGAGGTAGGAGTTAAACAAGCTTAGGTCTGCGGTGCCCAGGGGGGACCCCATCCAGCCCGCACTGAGTTTCATTCCTACCACCTTAGGAAAAAAAGTCATTATTTTGAGGCTTAGAAGTCATTTCTGCAATTCCCATAGAAAATCAACGGCGTCTCTATTCAATTGTGTGGAGCGCATATCAGGTGGGTTTTCTCTGCCGGCTTAAGAGATACACGTGAAACTAAAGCCGATCCTGGGTGCCTAGGGTGCCTGTCATCCAATCCGCACTGAATTTCATTTCTAGCACATAGCCAAAAAATCGCCCCATTGACTTACATTGGAGTGCAGAAAAGGTCATTTTTTCTCGGTCCCTTTAAGAGGTAGGAGTTAAACAAGCTTAGGTCTGCGGTGCCCAGGGGGGACCCCATCCAGCCCGCACTGAGTTTCATTCCTACCACCTTAGGAAAAAAAGTCATTATTTTGAGGCTTAGAAGTCATTTCTGCAATTCCCATAGAAAATCAACGGCGTCTCTATTCAATTGTGTGGAGCGCATATCAGGTGGGTTTTCTCTGCCGGCTTAAGAGATACACGTGAAACTAAAGCCGATCCTGGGTGCCTAGGGTGCCTGTCATCCAATCCGCACTGAATTTCATTTCTAGCACATAGCCAAAAAATCGCCCCATTGACTTACATTGGAGTGCAGAAAAGGTCATTTTTTCTCGGTCCCTTTAAGAGGTAGGAGTTAAACAAGCTTAGGTCTGCGGTGCCCAGGGGGGACCCCATCCAGCCCGCACTGAGTTTCATTCCTACCACCTTAGGAAAAAAAGTCATTATTTTGAGGCTTAGAAGTCATTTCTGCAATTCCCATAGAAAATCAACGGCGTCTCTATTCAATTGTGTGGAGCGCATATCAGGTGGGTTTTCTCTGCCGGCTTAAGAGATACACGTGAAACTAAAGCCGATCCTGGGTGCCTAGGGTGCCTGTCATCCAATCCGCACTGAATTTCATTTCTAGCACATAGCCAAAAAATCGCCCCATTGACTTACATTGGAGTGCAGAAAAGGTCATTTTTTCTCGGTCCCTTTAAGAGGTAGGAGTTAAACAAGCTTAGGTCTGCGGTGCCCAGGGGGGACCCCATCCAGCCCGCACTGAGTTTCATTCCTACCACCTTAGGAAAAAAAGTCATTATTTTGAGGCTTAGAAGTCATTTCTGCAATTCCCATAGAAAATCAACGGCGTCTCTATTCAATTGTGTGGAGCGCATATCAGGTGGGTTTTCTCTGCCGGCTTAAGAGATACACGTGAAACTAAAGCCGATCCTGGGTGCCTAGGGTGCCTGTCATCCAATCCGCACTGAATTTCATTTCTAGCACATAGCCAAAAAATCGCCCCATTGACTTACATTGGAGTGCAGAAAAGGTCATTTTTTCTCGGTCCCTTTAAGAGGTAGGAGTTAAACAAGCTTAGGTCTGCGGTGCCCAGGGGGGACCCCATCCAGCCCGCACTGAGTTTCATTCCTACCACCTTAGGAAAAAAAGTCATTATTTTGAGGCTTAGAAGTCATTTCTGCAATTCCCATAGAAAATCAACGGCGTCTCTATTCAATTGTGTGGAGCGCATATCAGGTGGGTTTTCTCTGCCGGCTTAAGAGATACACGTGAAACTAAAGCCGATCCTGGGTGCCTAGGGTGCCTGTCATCCAATCCGCACTGAATTTCATTTCTAGCACATAGCCAAAAAATCGCCCCATTGACTTACATTGGAGTGCAGAAAAGGTCATTTTTTCTCGGTCCCTTTAAGAGGTAGGAGTTAAACAAGCTTAGGTCTGCGGTGCCCAGGGGGGACCCCATCCAGCCCGCACTGAGTTTCATTCCTACCACCTTAGGAAAAAAAGTCATTATTTTGAGGCTTAGAAGTCATTTCTGCAATTCCCATAGAAAATCAACGGCGTCTCTATTCAATTGTGTGGAGCGCATATCAGGTGGGTTTTCTCTGCCGGCTTAAGAGATACACGTGAAACTAAAGCCGATCCTGGGTGCCTAGGGTGCCTGTCATCCAATCCGCACTGAATTTCATTTCTAGCACATAGCCAAAAAATCGCCCCATTGACTTACATTGGAGTGCAGAAAAGGTCATTTTTTCTCGGTCCCTTTAAGAGGTAGGAGTTAAACAAGCTTAGGTCTGCGGTGCCCAGGGGGGACCCCATCCAGCCCGCACTGAGTTTCATTCCTACCACCTTAGGAAAAAAAGTCATTATTTTGAGGCTTAGAAGTCATTTCTGCAATTCCCATAGAAAATCAACGGCGTCTCTATTCAATTGTGTGGAGCGCATATCAGGTGGGTTTTCTCTGCCGGCTTAAGAGATACACGTGAAACTAAAGCCGATCCTGGGTGCCTAGGGTGCCTGTCATCCAATCCGCACTGAATTTCATTTCTAGCACATAGCCAAAAAATCGCCCCATTGACTTACATTGGAGTGCAGAAAAGGTCATTTTTTCTCGGTCCCTTTAAGAGGTAGGAGTTAAACAAGCTTAGGTCTGCGGTGCCCAGGGGGGACCCCATCCAGCCCGCACTGAGTTTCATTCCTACCACCTTAGGAAAAAAAGTCATTATTTTGAGGCTTAGAAGTCATTTCTGCAATTCCCATAGAAAATCAACGGCGTCTCTATTCAATTGTGTGGAGCGCATATCAGGTGGGTTTTCTCTGCCGGCTTAAGAGATACACGTGAAACTAAAGCCGATCCTGGGTGCCTAGGGTGCCTGTCATCCAATCCGCACTGAATTTCATTTCTAGCACATAGCCAAAAAATCGCCCCATTGACTTACATTGGAGTGCAGAAAAGGTCATTTTTTCTCGGTCCCTTTAAGAGGTAGGAGTTAAACAAGCTTAGGTCTGCGGTGCCCAGGGGGACCCCATCCAGCCCGCACTGAGTTTCATTCCTACCACCTTAGGAAAAAAAGTCATTATTTTGAGGCTTAGAAGTCATTTCTGCAATTCCCATAGAAAATCAACGGCGTCTCTATTCAATTGTGTGGAGCGCATATCAGGTGGGTTTTCTCTGCCGGCTTAAGAGATACACGTGAAACTAAAGCCGATCCTGGGTGCCTAGGGTGCCTGTCATCCAATCCGCACTGAATTTCATTTCTAGCACATAGCCAAAAAATCGCCCCATTGACTTACATTGGAGTGCAGAAAAGGTCATTTTTTCTCGGTCCCTTTAAGAGGTAGGAGTTAAACAAGCTTAGGTCTGCGGTGCCCAGGGGGGACCCCATCCAGCCCGCACTGAGTTTCATTCCTACCACCTTAGGAAAAAAAGTCATTATTTTGAGGCTTAGAAGTCATTTCTGCAATTCCCATAGAAAATCAACGGCGTCTCTATTCAATTGTGTGGAGCGCATATCAGGTGGGTTTTCTCTGCCGGCTTAAGAGATACACGTGAAACTAAAGCCGATCCTGGGTGCCTAGGGTGCCTGTCATCCAATCCGCACTGAATTTCATTTCTAGCACATAGCCAAAAAATCGCCCCATTGACTTACATTGGAGTGCAGAAAAGGTCATTTTTTCTCGGTCCCTTTAAGAGGTAGGAGTTAAACAAGCTTAGGTCTGCGGTGCCCAGGGGGGACCCCATCCAGCCCGCACTGAGTTTCATTCCTACCACCTTAGGAAAAAAAGTCATTATTTTGAGGCTTAGAAGTCATTTCTGCAATTCCCATAGAAAATCAACGGCGTCTCTATTCAATTGTGTGGAGCGCATATCAGGTGGGTTTTCTCTGCCGGCTTAAGAGATACACGTGAAACTAAAGCCGATCCTGGGTGCCTAGGGTGCCTGTCATCCAATCCGCACTGAATTTCATTTCTAGCACATAGCCAAAAAATCGCCCCATTGACTTACATTGGAGTGCAGAAAAGGTCATTTTTTCTCGGTCCCTTTAAGAGGTAGGAGTTAAACAAGCTTAGGTCTGCGGTGCCCAGGGGGGACCCCATCCAGCCCGCACTGAGTTTCATTCCTACCACCTTAGGAAAAAAAGTCATTATTTTGAGGCTTAGAAGTCATTTCTGCAATTCCCATAGAAAATCAACGGCGTCTCTATTCAATTGTGTGGAGCGCATATCAGGTGGGTTTTCTCTGCCGGCTTAAGAGATACACGTGAAACTAAAGCCGATCCTGGGTGCCTAGGGTGCCTGTCATCCAATCCGCACTGAATTTCATTTCTAGCACATAGCCAAAAAATCGCCCCATTGACTTACATTGGAGTGCAGAAAAGGTCATTTTTTCTCGGTCCCTTTAAGAGGTAGGAGTTAAACAAGCTTAGGTCTGCGGTGCCCAGGGGGGACCCCATCCAGCCCGCACTGAGTTTCATTCCTACCACCTTAGGAAAAAAAGTCATTATTTTGAGGCTTAGAAGTCATTTCTGCAATTCCCATAGAAAATCAACGGCGTCTCTATTCAATTGTGTGGAGCGCATATCAGGTGGGTTTTCTCTGCCGGCTTAAGAGATACACGTGAAACTAAAGCCGATCCTGGGTGCCTAGGGTGCCTGTCATCCAATCCGCACTGAATTTCATTTCTAGCACATAGCCAAAAAATCGCCCCATTGACTTACATTGGAGTGCAGAAAAGGTCATTTTTTCTCGGTCCCTTTAAGAGGTAGGAGTTAAACAAGCTTAGGTCTGCGGTGCCCAGGGGGGACCCCATCCAGCCCGCACTGAGTTTCATTCCTACCACCTTAGGAAAAAAAGTCATTATTTTGAGGCTTAGAAGTCATTTCTGCAATTCCCATAGAAAATCAACGGCGTCTCTATTCAATTGTGTGGAGCGCATATCAGGTGGGTTTTCTCTGCCGGCTTAAGAGATACACGTGAAACTAAAGCCGATCCTGGGTGCCTAGGGTGCCTGTCATCCAATCCGCACTGAATTTCATTTCTAGCACATAGCCAAAAAATCGCCCCATTGACTTACATTGGAGTGCAGAAAAGGTCATTTTTTCTCGGTCCCTTTAAGAGGTAGGAGTTAAACAAGCTTAGGTCTGCGGTGCCCAGGGGGGACCCCATCCAGCCCGCACTGAGTTTCATTCCTACCACCTTAGGAAAAAAAGTCATTATTTTGAGGCTTAGAAGTCATTTCTGCAATTCCCATAGAAAATCAACGGCGTCTCTATTCAATTGTGTGGAGCGCATATCAGGTGGGTTTTCTCTGCCGGCTTAAGAGATACACGTGAAACTAAAGCCGATCCTGGGTGCCTAGGGTGCCTGTCATCCAATCCGCACTGAATTTCATTTCTAGCACATAGCCAAAAAATCGCCCCATTGACTTACATTGGAGTGCAGAAAAGGTCATTTTTTCTCGGTCCCTTTAAGAGGTAGGAGTTAAACAAGCTTAGGTCTGCGGTGCCCAGGGGGGACCCCATCCAGCCCGCACTGAGTTTCATTCCTACCACCTTAGGAAAAAAAGTCATTATTTTGAGGCTTAGAAGTCATTTCTGCAATTCCCATAGAAAATCAACGGCGTCTCTATTCAATTGTGTGGAGCGCATATCAGGTGGGTTTTCTCTGCCGGCTTAAGAGATACACGTGAAACTAAAGCCGATCCTGGGTGCCTAGGGTGCCTGTCATCCAATCCGCACTGAATTTCATTTCTAGCACATAGCCAAAAAATCGCCCCATTGACTTACATTGGAGTGCAGAAAAGGTCATTTTTTCTCGGTCCCTTTAAGAGGTAGGAGTTAAACAAGCTTAGGTCTGCGGTGCCCAGGGGGGACCCCATCCAGCCCGCACTGAGTTTCATTCCTACCACCTTAGGAAAAAAAGTCATTATTTTGAGGCTTAGAAGTCATTTCTGCAATTCCCATAGAAAATCAACGGCGTCTCTATTCAATTGTGTGGAGCGCATATCAGGTGGGTTTTCTCTGCCGGCTTAAGAGATACACGTGAAACTAAAGCCGATCCTGGGTGCCTAGGGTGCCTGTCATCCAATCCGCACTGAATTTCATTTCTAGCACATAGCCAAAAAATCGCCCCATTGACTTACATTGGAGTGCAGAAAAGGTCATTTTTTCTCGGTCCCTTTAAGAGGTAGGAGTTAAACAAGCTTAGGTCTGCGGTGCCCAGGGGGGACCCCATCCAGCCCGCACTGAGTTTCATTCCTACCACCTTAGGAAAAAAAGTCATTATTTTGAGGCTTAGAAGTCATTTCTGCAATTCCCATAGAAAATCAACGGCGTCTCTATTCAATTGTGTGGAGCGCATATCAGGTGGGTTTTCTCTGCCGGCTTAAGAGATACACGTGAAACTAAAGCCGATCCTGGGTGCCTAGGGTGCCTGTCATCCAATCCGCACTGAATTTCATTTCTAGCACATAGCCAAAAAATCGCCCCATTGACTTACATTGGAGTGCAGAAAAGGTCATTTTTTCTCGGTCCCTTTAAGAGGTAGGAGTTAAACAAGCTTAGGTCTGCGGTGCCCAGGGGGGACCCCATCCAGCCCGCACTGAGTTTCATTCCTACCACCTTAGGAAAAAAAGTCATTATTTTGAGGCTTAGAAGTCATTTCTGCAATTCCCATAGAAAATCAACGGCGTCTCTATTCAATTGTGTGGAGCGCATATCAGGTGGGTTTTCTCTGCCGGCTTAAGAGATACACGTGAAACTAAAGCCGATCCTGGGTGCCTAGGGTGCCTGTCATCCAATCCGCACTGAATTTCATTTCTAGCACATAGCCAAAAAATCGCCCCATTGACTTACATTGGAGTGCAGAAAAGGTCATTTTTTCTCGGTCCCTTTAAGAGGTAGGAGTTAAACAAGCTTAGGTCTGCGGTGCCCAGGGGGGACCCCATCCAGCCCGCACTGAGTTTCATTCCTACCACCTTAGGAAAAAAAGTCATTATTTTGAGGCTTAGAAGTCATTTCTGCAATTCCCATAGAAAATCAACGGCGTCTCTATTCAATTGTGTGGAGCGCATATCAGGTGGGTTTTCTCTGCCGGCTTAAGAGATACACGTGAAACTAAAGCCGATCCTGGGTGCCTAGGGTGCCTGTCATCCAATCCGCACTGAATTTCATTTCTAGCACATAGCCAAAAAATCGCCCCATTGACTTACATTGGAGTGCAGAAAAGGTCATTTTTTCTCGGTCCCTTTAAGAGGTAGGAGTTAAACAAGCTTAGGTCTGCGGTGCCCAGGGGGGACCCCATCCAGCCCGCACTGAGTTTCATTCCTACCACCTTAGGAAAAAAAGTCATTATTTTGAGGCTTAGAAGTCATTTCTGCAATTCCCATAGAAAATCAACGGCGTCTCTATTCAATTGTGTGGAGCGCATATCAGGTGGGTTTTCTCTGCCGGCTTAAGAGATACACGTGAAACTAAAGCCGATCCTGGGTGCCTAGGGTGCCTGTCATCCAATCCGCACTGAATTTCATTTCTAGCACATAGCCAAAAAATCGCCCCATTGACTTACATTGGAGTGCAGAAAAGGTCATTTTTTCTCGGTCCCTTTAAGAGGTAGGAGTTAAACAAGCTTAGGTCTGCGGTGCCCAGGGGGGACCCCATCCAGCCCGCACTGAGTTTCATTCCTACCACCTTAGGAAAAAAAGTCATTATTTTGAGGCTTAGAAGTCATTTCTGCAATTCCCATAGAAAATCAACGGCGTCTCTATTCAATTGTGTGGAGCGCATATCAGGTGGGTTTTCTCTGCCGGCTTAAGAGATACACGTGAAACTAAAGCCGATCCTGGGTGCCTAGGGTGCCTGTCATCCAATCCGCACTGAATTTCATTTCTAGCACATAGCCAAAAAATCGCCCCATTGACTTACATTGGAGTGCAGAAAAGGTCATTTTTTCTCGGTCCCTTTAAGAGGTAGGAGTTAAACAAGCTTAGGTCTGCGGTGCCCAGGGGGGACCCCATCCAGCCCGCACTGAGTTTCATTCCTACCACCTTAGGAAAAAAAGTCATTATTTTGAGGCTTAGAAGTCATTTCTGCAATTCCCATAGAAAATCAACGGCGTCTCTATTCAATTGTGTGGAGCGCATATCAGGTGGGTTTTCTCTGCCGGCTTAAGAGATACACGTGAAACTAAAGCCGATCCTGGGTGCCTAGGGTGCCTGTCATCCAATCCGCACTGAATTTCATTTCTAGCACATAGCCAAAAAATCGCCCCATTGACTTACATTGGAGTGCAGAAAAGGTCATTTTTTCTCGGTCCCTTTAAGAGGTAGGAGTTAAACAAGCTTAGGTCTGCGGTGCCCAGGGGGGACCCCATCCAGCCCGCACTGAGTTTCATTCCTACCACCTTAGGAAAAAAAGTCATTATTTTGAGGCTTAGAAGTCATTTCTGCAATTCCCATAGAAAATCAACGGCGTCTCTATTCAATTGTGTGGAGCGCATATCAGGTGGGTTTTCTCTGCCGGCTTAAGAGATACACGTGAAACTAAAGCCGATCCTGGGTGCCTAGGGTGCCTGTCATCCAATCCGCACTGAATTTCATTTCTAGCACATAGCCAAAAAATCGCCCCATTGACTTACATTGGAGTGCAGAAAAGGTCATTTTTTCTCGGTCCCTTTAAGAGGTAGGAGTTAAACAAGCTTAGGTCTGCGGTGCCCAGGGGGGACCCCATCCAGCCCGCACTGAGTTTCATTCCTACCACCTTAGGAAAAAAAGTCATTATTTTGAGGCTTAGAAGTCATTTCTGCAATTCCCATAGAAAATCAACGGCGTCTCTATTCAATTGTGTGGAGCGCATATCAGGTGGGTTTTCTCTGCCGGCTTAAGAGATACACGTGAAACTAAAGCCGATCCTGGGTGCCTAGGGTGCCTGTCATCCAATCCGCACTGAATTTCATTTCTAGCACATAGCCAAAAAATCGCCCCATTGACTTACATTGGAGTGCAGAAAAGGTCATTTTTTCTCGGTCCCTTTAAGAGGTAGGAGTTAAACAAGCTTAGGTCTGCGGTGCCCAGGGGGGACCCCATCCAGCCCGCACTGAGTTTCATTCCTACCACCTTAGGAAAAAAAGTCATTATTTTGAGGCTTAGAAGTCATTTCTGCAATTCCCATAGAAAATCAACGGCGTCTCTATTCAATTGTGTGGAGCGCATATCAGGTGGGTTTTCTCTGCCGGCTTAAGAGATACACGTGAAACTAAAGCCGATCCTGGGTGCCTAGGGTGCCTGTCATCCAATCCGCACTGAATTTCATTTCTAGCACATAGCCAAAAAATCGCCCCATTGACTTACATTGGAGTGCAGAAAAGGTCATTTTTTCTCGGTCCCTTTAAGAGGTAGGAGTTAAACAAGCTTAGGTCTGCGGTGCCCAGGGGGGACCCCATCCAGCCCGCACTGAGTTTCATTCCTACCACCTTAGGAAAAAAAGTCATTATTTTGAGGCTTAGAAGTCATTTCTGCAATTCCCATAGAAAATCAACGGCGTCTCTATTCAATTGTGTGGAGCGCATATCAGGTGGGTTTTCTCTGCCGGCTTAAGAGATACACGTGAAACTAAAGCCGATCCTGGGTGCCTAGGGTGCCTGTCATCCAATCCGCACTGAATTTCATTTCTAGCACATAGCCAAAAAATCGCCCCATTGACTTACATTGGAGTGCAGAAAAGGTCATTTTTTCTCGGTCCCTTTAAGAGGTAGGAGTTAAACAAGCTTAGGTCTGCGGTGCCCAGGGGGGACCCCATCCAGCCCGCACTGAGTTTCATTCCTACCACCTTAGGAAAAAAAGTCATTATTTTGAGGCTTAGAAGTCATTTCTGCAATTCCCATAGAAAATCAACGGCGTCTCTATTCAATTGTGTGGAGCGCATATCAGGTGGGTTTTCTCTGCCGGCTTAAGAGATACACGTGAAACTAAAGCCGATCCTGGGTGCCTAGGGTGCCTGTCATCCAATCCGCACTGAATTTCATTTCTAGCACATAGCCAAAAAATCGCCCCATTGACTTACATTGGAGTGCAGAAAAGGTCATTTTTTCTCGGTCCCTTTAAGAGGTAGGAGTTAAACAAGCTTAGGTCTGCGGTGCCCAGGGGGGACCCCATCCAGCCCGCACTGAGTTTCATTCCTACCACCTTAGGAAAAAAAGTCATTATTTTGAGGCTTAGAAGTCATTTCTGCAATTCCCATAGAAAATCAACGGCGTCTCTATTCAATTGTGTGGAGCGCATATCAGGTGGGTTTTCTCTGCCGGCTTAAGAGATACACGTGAAACTAAAGCCGATCCTGGGTGCCTAGGGTGCCTGTCATCCAATCCGCACTGAATTTCATTTCTAGCACATAGCCAAAAAATCGCCCCATTGACTTACATTGGAGTGCAGAAAAGGTCATTTTTTCTCGGTCCCTTTAAGAGGTAGGAGTTAAACAAGCTTAGGTCTGCGGTGCCCAGGGGGGACCCCATCCAGCCCGCACTGAGTTTCATTCCTACCACCTTAGGAAAAAAAGTCATTATTTTGAGGCTTAGAAGTCATTTCTGCAATTCCCATAGAAAATCAACGGCGTCTCTATTCAATTGTGTGGAGCGCATATCAGGTGGGTTTTCTCTGCCGGCTTAAGAGATACACGTGAAACTAAAGCCGATCCTGGGTGCCTAGGGTGCCTGTCATCCAATCCGCACTGAATTTCATTTCTAGCACATAGCCAAAAAATCGCCCCATTGACTTACATTGGAGTGCAGAAAAGGTCATTTTTTCTCGGTCCCTTTAAGAGGTAGGAGTTAAACAAGCTTAGGTCTGCGGTGCCCAGGGGGGACCCCATCCAGCCCGCACTGAGTTTCATTCCTACCACCTTAGGAAAAAAAGTCATTATTTTGAGGCTTAGAAGTCATTTCTGCAATTCCCATAGAAAATCAACGGCGTCTCTATTCAATTGTGTGGAGCGCATATCAGGTGGGTTTTCTCTGCCGGCTTAAGAGATACACGTGAAACTAAAGCCGATCCTGGGTGCCTAGGGTGCCTGTCATCCAATCCGCACTGAATTTCATTTCTAGCACATAGCCAAAAAATCGCCCCATTGACTTACATTGGAGTGCAGAAAAGGTCATTTTTTCTCGGTCCCTTTAAGAGGTAGGAGTTAAACAAGCTTAGGTCTGCGGTGCCCAGGGGGGACCCCATCCAGCCCGCACTGAGTTTCATTCCTACCACCTTAGGAAAAAAAGTCATTATTTTGAGGCTTAGAAGTCATTTCTGCAATTCCCATAGAAAATCAACGGCGTCTCTATTCAATTGTGTGGAGCGCATATCAGGTGGGTTTTCTCTGCCGGCTTAAGAGATACACGTGAAACTAAAGCCGATCCTGGGTGCCTAGGGTGCCTGTCATCCAATCCGCACTGAATTTCATTTCTAGCACATAGCCAAAAAATCGCCCCATTGACTTACATTGGAGTGCAGAAAAGGTCATTTTTTCTCGGTCCCTTTAAGAGGTAGGAGTTAAACAAGCTTAGGTCTGCGGTGCCCAGGGGGGACCCCATCCAGCCCGCACTGAGTTTCATTCCTACCACCTTAGGAAAAAAAGTCATTATTTTGAGGCTTAGAAGTCATTTCTGCAATTCCCATAGAAAATCAACGGCGTCTCTATTCAATTGTGTGGAGCGCATATCAGGTGGGTTTTCTCTGCCGGCTTAAGAGATACACGTGAAACTAAAGCCGATCCTGGGTGCCTAGGGTGCCTGTCATCCAATCCGCACTGAATTTCATTTCTAGCACATAGCCAAAAAATCGCCCCATTGACTTACATTGGAGTGCAGAAAAGGTCATTTTTTCTCGGTCCCTTTAAGAGGTAGGAGTTAAACAAGCTTAGGTCTGCGGTGCCCAGGGGGGACCCCATCCAGCCCGCACTGAGTTTCATTCCTACCACCTTAGGAAAAAAAGTCATTATTTTGAGGCTTAGAAGTCATTTCTGCAATTCCCATAGAAAATCAACGGCGTCTCTATTCAATTGTGTGGAGCGCATATCAGGTGGGTTTTCTCTGCCGGCTTAAGAGATACACGTGAAACTAAAGCCGATCCTGGGTGCCTAGGGTGCCTGTCATCCAATCCGCACTGAATTTCATTTCTAGCACATAGCCAAAAAATCGCCCCATTGACTTACATTGGAGTGCAGAAAAGGTCATTTTTTCTCGGTCCCTTTAAGAGGTAGGAGTTAAACAAGCTTAGGTCTGCGGTGCCCAGGGGGGACCCCATCCAGCCCGCACTGAGTTTCATTCCTACCACCTTAGGAAAAAAAGTCATTATTTTGAGGCTTAGAAGTCATTTCTGCAATTCCCATAGAAAATCAACGGCGTCTCTATTCAATTGTGTGGAGCGCATATCAGGTGGGTTTTCTCTGCCGGCTTAAGAGATACACGTGAAACTAAAGCCGATCCTGGGTGCCTAGGGTGCCTGTCATCCAATCCGCACTGAATTTCATTTCTAGCACATAGCCAAAAAATCGCCCCATTGACTTACATTGGAGTGCAGAAAAGGTCATTTTTTCTCGGTCCCTTTAAGAGGTAGGAGTTAAACAAGCTTAGGTCTGCGGTGCCCAGGGGGGACCCCATCCAGCCCGCACTGAGTTTCATTCCTACCACCTTAGGAAAAAAAGTCATTATTTTGAGGCTTAGAAGTCATTTCTGCAATTCCCATAGAAAATCAACGGCGTCTCTATTCAATTGTGTGGAGCGCATATCAGGTGGGTTTTCTCTGCCGGCTTAAGAGATACACGTGAAACTAAAGCCGATCCTGGGTGCCTAGGGTGCCTGTCATCCAATCCGCACTGAATTTCATTTCTAGCACATAGCCAAAAAATCGCCCCATTGACTTACATTGGAGTGCAGAAAAGGTCATTTTTTCTCGGTCCCTTTAAGAGGTAGGAGTTAAACAAGCTTAGGTCTGCGGTGCCCAGGGGGGACCCCATCCAGCCCGCACTGAGTTTCATTCCTACCACCTTAGGAAAAAAAGTCATTATTTTGAGGCTTAGAAGTCATTTCTGCAATTCCCATAGAAAATCAACGGCGTCTCTATTCAATTGTGTGGAGCGCATATCAGGTGGGTTTTCTCTGCCGGCTTAAGAGATACACGTGAAACTAAAGCCGATCCTGGGTGCCTAGGGTGCCTGTCATCCAATCCGCACTGAATTTCATTTCTAGCACATAGCCAAAAAATCGCCCCATTGACTTACATTGGAGTGCAGAAAAGGTCATTTTTTCTCGGTCCCTTTAAGAGGTAGGAGTTAAACAAGCTTAGGTCTGCGGTGCCCAGGGGGGACCCCATCCAGCCCGCACTGAGTTTCATTCCTACCACCTTAGGAAAAAAAGTCATTATTTTGAGGCTTAGAAGTCATTTCTGCAATTCCCATAGAAAATCAACGGCGTCTCTATTCAATTGTGTGGAGCGCATATCAGGTGGGTTTTCTCTGCCGGCTTAAGAGATACACGTGAAACTAAAGCCGATCCTGGGTGCCTAGGGTGCCTGTCATCCAATCCGCACTGAATTTCATTTCTAGCACATAGCCAAAAAATCGCCCCATTGACTTACATTGGAGTGCAGAAAAGGTCATTTTTTCTCGGTCCCTTTAAGAGGTAGGAGTTAAACAAGCTTAGGTCTGCGGTGCCCAGGGGGGACCCCATCCAGCCCGCACTGAGTTTCATTCCTACCACCTTAGGAAAAAAAGTCATTATTTTGAGGCTTAGAAGTCATTTCTGCAATTCCCATAGAAAATCAACGGCGTCTCTATTCAATTGTGTGGAGCGCATATCAGGTGGGTTTTCTCTGCCGGCTTAAGAGATACACGTGAAACTAAAGCCGATCCTGGGTGCCTAGGGTGCCTGTCATCCAATCCGCACTGAATTTCATTTCTAGCACATAGCCAAAAAATCGCCCCATTGACTTACATTGGAGTGCAGAAAAGGTCATTTTTTCTCGGTCCCTTTAAGAGGTAGGAGTTAAACAAGCTTAGGTCTGCGGTGCCCAGGGGGGACCCCATCCAGCCCGCACTGAGTTTCATTCCTACCACCTTAGGAAAAAAAGTCATTATTTTGAGGCTTAGAAGTCATTTCTGCAATTCCCATAGAAAATCAACGGCGTCTCTATTCAATTGTGTGGAGCGCATATCAGGTGGGTTTTCTCTGCCGGCTTAAGAGATACACGTGAAACTAAAGCCGATCCTGGGTGCCTAGGGTGCCTGTCATCCAATCCGCACTGAATTTCATTTCTAGCACATAGCCAAAAAATCGCCCCATTGACTTACATTGGAGTGCAGAAAAGGTCATTTTTTCTCGGTCCCTTTAAGAGGTAGGAGTTAAACAAGCTTAGGTCTGCGGTGCCCAGGGGGGACCCCATCCAGCCCGCACTGAGTTTCATTCCTACCACCTTAGGAAAAAAAGTCATTATTTTGAGGCTTAGAAGTCATTTCTGCAATTCCCATAGAAAATCAACGGCGTCTCTATTCAATTGTGTGGAGCGCATATCAGGTGGGTTTTCTCTGCCGGCTTAAGAGATACACGTGAAACTAAAGCCGATCCTGGGTGCCTAGGGTGCCTGTCATCCAATCCGCACTGAATTTCATTTCTAGCACATAGCCAAAAAATCGCCCCATTGACTTACATTGGAGTGCAGAAAAGGTCATTTTTTCTCGGTCCCTTTAAGAGGTAGGAGTTAAACAAGCTTAGGTCTGCGGTGCCCAGGGGGGACCCCATCCAGCCCGCACTGAGTTTCATTCCTACCACCTTAGGAAAAAAAGTCATTATTTTGAGGCTTAGAAGTCATTTCTGCAATTCCCATAGAAAATCAACGGCGTCTCTATTCAATTGTGTGGAGCGCATATCAGGTGGGTTTTCTCTGCCGGCTTAAGAGATACACGTGAAACTAAAGCCGATCCTGGGTGCCTAGGGTGCCTGTCATCCAATCCGCACTGAATTTCATTTCTAGCACATAGCCAAAAAATCGCCCCATTGACTTACATTGGAGTGCAGAAAAGGTCATTTTTTCTCGGTCCCTTTAAGAGGTAGGAGTTAAACAAGCTTAGGTCTGCGGTGCCCAGGGGGGACCCCATCCAGCCCGCACTGAGTTTCATTCCTACCACCTTAGGAAAAAAAGTCATTATTTTGAGGCTTAGAAGTCATTTCTGCAATTCCCATAGAAAATCAACGGCGTCTCTATTCAATTGTGTGGAGCGCATATCAGGTGGGTTTTCTCTGCCGGCTTAAGAGATACACGTGAAACTAAAGCCGATCCTGGGTGCCTAGGGTGCCTGTCATCCAATCCGCACTGAATTTCATTTCTAGCACATAGCCAAAAAATCGCCCCATTGACTTACATTGGAGTGCAGAAAAGGTCATTTTTTCTCGGTCCCTTTAAGAGGTAGGAGTTAAACAAGCTTAGGTCTGCGGTGCCCAGGGGGGACCCCATCCAGCCCGCACTGAGTTTCATTCCTACCACCTTAGGAAAAAAAGTCATTATTTTGAGGCTTAGAAGTCATTTCTGCAATTCCCATAGAAAATCAACGGCGTCTCTATTCAATTGTGTGGAGCGCATATCAGGTGGGTTTTCTCTGCCGGCTTAAGAGATACACGTGAAACTAAAGCCGATCCTGGGTGCCTAGGGTGCCTGTCATCCAATCCGCACTGAATTTCATTTCTAGCACATAGCCAAAAAATCGCCCCATTGACTTACATTGGAGTGCAGAAAAGGTCATTTTTTCTCGGTCCCTTTAAGAGGTAGGAGTTAAACAAGCTTAGGTCTGCGGTGCCCAGGGGGGACCCCATCCAGCCCGCACTGAGTTTCATTCCTACCACCTTAGGAAAAAAAGTCATTATTTTGAGGCTTAGAAGTCATTTCTGCAATTCCCATAGAAAATCAACGGCGTCTCTATTCAATTGTGTGGAGCGCATATCAGGTGGGTTTTCTCTGCCGGCTTAAGAGATACACGTGAAACTAAAGCCGATCCTGGGTGCCTAGGGTGCCTGTCATCCAATCCGCACTGAATTTCATTTCTAGCACATAGCCAAAAAATCGCCCCATTGACTTACATTGGAGTGCAGAAAAGGTCATTTTTTCTCGGTCCCTTTAAGAGGTAGGAGTTAAACAAGCTTAGGTCTGCGGTGCCCAGGGGGGACCCCATCCAGCCCGCACTGAGTTTCATTCCTACCACCTTAGGAAAAAAAGTCATTATTTTGAGGCTTAGAAGTCATTTCTGCAATTCCCATAGAAAATCAACGGCGTCTCTATTCAATTGTGTGGAGCGCATATCAGGTGGGTTTTCTCTGCCGGCTTAAGAGATACACGTGAAACTAAAGCCGATCCTGGGTGCCTAGGGTGCCTGTCATCCAATCCGCACTGAATTTCATTTCTAGCACATAGCCAAAAAATCGCCCCATTGACTTACATTGGAGTGCAGAAAAGGTCATTTTTTCTCGGTCCCTTTAAGAGGTAGGAGTTAAACAAGCTTAGGTCTGCGGTGCCCAGGGGGGACCCCATCCAGCCCGCACTGAGTTTCATTCCTACCACCTTAGGAAAAAAAGTCATTATTTTGAGGCTTAGAAGTCATTTCTGCAATTCCCATAGAAAATCAACGGCGTCTCTATTCAATTGTGTGGAGCGCATATCAGGTGGGTTTTCTCTGCCGGCTTAAGAGATACACGTGAAACTAAAGCCGATCCTGGGTGCCTAGGGTGCCTGTCATCCAATCCGCACTGAATTTCATTTCTAGCACATAGCCAAAAAATCGCCCCATTGACTTACATTGGAGTGCAGAAAAGGTCATTTTTTCTCGGTCCCTTTAAGAGGTAGGAGTTAAACAAGCTTAGGTCTGCGGTGCCCAGGGGGGACCCCATCCAGCCCGCACTGAGTTTCATTCCTACCACCTTAGGAAAAAAAGTCATTATTTTGAGGCTTAGAAGTCATTTCTGCAATTCCCATAGAAAATCAACGGCGTCTCTATTCAATTGTGTGGAGCGCATATCAGGTGGGTTTTCTCTGCCGGCTTAAGAGATACACGTGAAACTAAAGCCGATCCTGGGTGCCTAGGGTGCCTGTCATCCAATCCGCACTGAATTTCATTTCTAGCACATAGCCAAAAAATCGCCCCATTGACTTACATTGGAGTGCAGAAAAGGTCATTTTTTCTCGGTCCCTTTAAGAGGTAGGAGTTAAACAAGCTTAGGTCTGCGGTGCCCAGGGGGGACCCCATCCAGCCCGCACTGAGTTTCATTCCTACCACCTTAGGAAAAAAAGTCATTATTTTGAGGCTTAGAAGTCATTTCTGCAATTCCCATAGAAAATCAACGGCGTCTCTATTCAATTGTGTGGAGCGCATATCAGGTGGGTTTTCTCTGCCGGCTTAAGAGATACACGTGAAACTAAAGCCGATCCTGGGTGCCTAGGGTGCCTGTCATCCAATCCGCACTGAATTTCATTTCTAGCACATAGCCAAAAAATCGCCCCATTGACTTACATTGGAGTGCAGAAAAGGTCATTTTTTCTCGGTCCCTTTAAGAGGTAGGAGTTAAACAAGCTTAGGTCTGCGGTGCCCAGGGGGGACCCCATCCAGCCCGCACTGAGTTTCATTCCTACCACCTTAGGAAAAAAAGTCATTATTTTGAGGCTTAGAAGTCATTTCTGCAATTCCCATAGAAAATCAACGGCGTCTCTATTCAATTGTGTGGAGCGCATATCAGGTGGGTTTTCTCTGCCGGCTTAAGAGATACACGTGAAACTAAAGCCGATCCTGGGTGCCTAGGGTGCCTGTCATCCAATCCGCACTGAATTTCATTTCTAGCACATAGCCAAAAAATCGCCCCATTGACTTACATTGGAGTGCAGAAAAGGTCATTTTTTCTCGGTCCCTTTAAGAGGTAGGAGTTAAACAAGCTTAGGTCTGCGGTGCCCAGGGGGGACCCCATCCAGCCCGCACTGAGTTTCATTCCTACCACCTTAGGAAAAAAAGTCATTATTTTGAGGCTTAGAAGTCATTTCTGCAATTCCCATAGAAAATCAACGGCGTCTCTATTCAATTGTGTGGAGCGCATATCAGGTGGGTTTTCTCTGCCGGCTTAAGAGATACACGTGAAACTAAAGCCGATCCTGGGTGCCTAGGGTGCCTGTCATCCAATCCGCACTGAATTTCATTTCTAGCACATAGCCAAAAAATCGCCCCATTGACTTACATTGGAGTGCAGAAAAGGTCATTTTTTCTCGGTCCCTTTAAGAGGTAGGAGTTAAACAAGCTTAGGTCTGCGGTGCCCAGGGGGGACCCCATCCAGCCCGCACTGAGTTTCATTCCTACCACCTTAGGAAAAAAAGTCATTATTTTGAGGCTTAGAAGTCATTTCTGCAATTCCCATAGAAAATCAACGGCGTCTCTATTCAATTGTGTGGAGCGCATATCAGGTGGGTTTTCTCTGCCGGCTTAAGAGATACACGTGAAACTAAAGCCGATCCTGGGTGCCTAGGGTGCCTGTCATCCAATCCGCACTGAATTTCATTTCTAGCACATAGCCAAAAAATCGCCCCATTGACTTACATTGGAGTGCAGAAAAGGTCATTTTTTCTCGGTCCCTTTAAGAGGTAGGAGTTAAACAAGCTTAGGTCTGCGGTGCCCAGGGGGGACCCCATCCAGCCCGCACTGAGTTTCATTCCTACCACCTTAGGAAAAAAAGTCATTATTTTGAGGCTTAGAAGTCATTTCTGCAATTCCCATAGAAAATCAACGGCGTCTCTATTCAATTGTGTGGAGCGCATATCAGGTGGGTTTTCTCTGCCGGCTTAAGAGATACACGTGAAACTAAAGCCGATCCTGGGTGCCTAGGGTGCCTGTCATCCAATCCGCACTGAATTTCATTTCTAGCACATAGCCAAAAAATCGCCCCATTGACTTACATTGGAGTGCAGAAAAGGTCATTTTTTCTCGGTCCCTTTAAGAGGTAGGAGTTAAACAAGCTTAGGTCTGCGGTGCCCAGGGGGGACCCCATCCAGCCCGCACTGAGTTTCATTCCTACCACCTTAGGAAAAAAAGTCATTATTTTGAGGCTTAGAAGTCATTTCTGCAATTCCCATAGAAAATCAACGGCGTCTCTATTCAATTGTGTGGAGCGCATATCAGGTGGGTTTTCTCTGCCGGCTTAAGAGATACACGTGAAACTAAAGCCGATCCTGGGTGCCTAGGGTGCCTGTCATCCAATCCGCACTGAATTTCATTTCTAGCACATAGCCAAAAAATCGCCCCATTGACTTACATTGGAGTGCAGAAAAGGTCATTTTTTCTCGGTCCCTTTAAGAGGTAGGAGTTAAACAAGCTTAGGTCTGCGGTGCCCAGGGGGGACCCCATCCAGCCCGCACTGAGTTTCATTCCTACCACCTTAGGAAAAAAAGTCATTATTTTGAGGCTTAGAAGTCATTTCTGCAATTCCCATAGAAAATCAACGGCGTCTCTATTCAATTGTGTGGAGCGCATATCAGGTGGGTTTTCTCTGCCGGCTTAAGAGATACACGTGAAACTAAAGCCGATCCTGGGTGCCTAGGGTGCCTGTCATCCAATCCGCACTGAATTTCATTTCTAGCACATAGCCAAAAAATCGCCCCATTGACTTACATTGGAGTGCAGAAAAGGTCATTTTTTCTCGGTCCCTTTAAGAGGTAGGAGTTAAACAAGCTTAGGTCTGCGGTGCCCAGGGGGGACCCCATCCAGCCCGCACTGAGTTTCATTCCTACCACCTTAGGAAAAAAAGTCATTATTTTGAGGCTTAGAAGTCATTTCTGCAATTCCCATAGAAAATCAACGGCGTCTCTATTCAATTGTGTGGAGCGCATATCAGGTGGGTTTTCTCTGCCGGCTTAAGAGATACACGTGAAACTAAAGCCGATCCTGGGTGCCTAGGGTGCCTGTCATCCAATCCGCACTGAATTTCATTTCTAGCACATAGCCAAAAAATCGCCCCATTGACTTACATTGGAGTGCAGAAAAGGTCATTTTTTCTCGGTCCCTTTAAGAGGTAGGAGTTAAACAAGCTTAGGTCTGCGGTGCCCAGGGGGGACCCCATCCAGCCCGCACTGAGTTTCATTCCTACCACCTTAGGAAAAAAAGTCATTATTTTGAGGCTTAGAAGTCATTTCTGCAATTCCCATAGAAAATCAACGGCGTCTCTATTCAATTGTGTGGAGCGCATATCAGGTGGGTTTTCTCTGCCGGCTTAAGAGATACACGTGAAACTAAAGCCGATCCTGGGTGCCTAGGGTGCCTGTCATCCAATCCGCACTGAATTTCATTTCTAGCACATAGCCAAAAAATCGCCCCATTGACTTACATTGGAGTGCAGAAAAGGTCATTTTTTCTCGGTCCCTTTAAGAGGTAGGAGTTAAACAAGCTTAGGTCTGCGGTGCCCAGGGGGGACCCCATCCAGCCCGCACTGAGTTTCATTCCTACCACCTTAGGAAAAAAAGTCATTATTTTGAGGCTTAGAAGTCATTTCTGCAATTCCCATAGAAAATCAACGGCGTCTCTATTCAATTGTGTGGAGCGCATATCAGGTGGGTTTTCTCTGCCGGCTTAAGAGATACACGTGAAACTAAAGCCGATCCTGGGTGCCTAGGGTGCCTGTCATCCAATCCGCACTGAATTTCATTTCTAGCACATAGCCAAAAAATCGCCCCATTGACTTACATTGGAGTGCAGAAAAGGTCATTTTTTCTCGGTCCCTTTAAGAGGTAGGAGTTAAACAAGCTTAGGTCTGCGGTGCCCAGGGGGGACCCCATCCAGCCCGCACTGAGTTTCATTCCTACCACCTTAGGAAAAAAAGTCATTATTTTGAGGCTTAGAAGTCATTTCTGCAATTCCCATAGAAAATCAACGGCGTCTCTATTCAATTGTGTGGAGCGCATATCAGGTGGGTTTTCTCTGCCGGCTTAAGAGATACACGTGAAACTAAAGCCGATCCTGGGTGCCTAGGGTGCCTGTCATCCAATCCGCACTGAATTTCATTTCTAGCACATAGCCAAAAAATCGCCCCATTGACTTACATTGGAGTGCAGAAAAGGTCATTTTTTCTCGGTCCCTTTAAGAGGTAGGAGTTAAACAAGCTTAGGTCTGCGGTGCCCAGGGGGGACCCCATCCAGCCCGCACTGAGTTTCATTCCTACCACCTTAGGAAAAAAAGTCATTATTTTGAGGCTTAGAAGTCATTTCTGCAATTCCCATAGAAAATCAACGGCGTCTCTATTCAATTGTGTGGAGCGCATATCAGGTGGGTTTTCTCTGCCGGCTTAAGAGATACACGTGAAACTAAAGCCGATCCTGGGTGCCTAGGGTGCCTGTCATCCAATCCGCACTGAATTTCATTTCTAGCACATAGCCAAAAAATCGCCCCATTGACTTACATTGGAGTGCAGAAAAGGTCATTTTTTCTCGGTCCCTTTAAGAGGTAGGAGTTAAACAAGCTTAGGTCTGCGGTGCCCAGGGGGGACCCCATCCAGCCCGCACTGAGTTTCATTCCTACCACCTTAGGAAAAAAAGTCATTATTTTGAGGCTTAGAAGTCATTTCTGCAATTCCCATAGAAAATCAACGGCGTCTCTATTCAATTGTGTGGAGCGCATATCAGGTGGGTTTTCTCTGCCGGCTTAAGAGATACACGTGAAACTAAAGCCGATCCTGGGTGCCTAGGGTGCCTGTCATCCAATCCGCACTGAATTTCATTTCTAGCACATAGCCAAAAAATCGCCCCATTGACTTACATTGGAGTGCAGAAAAGGTCATTTTTTCTCGGTCCCTTTAAGAGGTAGGAGTTAAACAAGCTTAGGTCTGCGGTGCCCAGGGGGGACCCCATCCAGCCCGCACTGAGTTTCATTCCTACCACCTTAGGAAAAAAAGTCATTATTTTGAGGCTTAGAAGTCATTTCTGCAATTCCCATAGAAAATCAACGGCGTCTCTATTCAATTGTGTGGAGCGCATATCAGGTGGGTTTTCTCTGCCGGCTTAAGAGATACACGTGAAACTAAAGCCGATCCTGGGTGCCTAGGGTGCCTGTCATCCAATCCGCACTGAATTTCATTTCTAGCACATAGCCAAAAAATCGCCCCATTGACTTACATTGGAGTGCAGAAAAGGTCATTTTTTCTCGGTCCCTTTAAGAGGTAGGAGTTAAACAAGCTTAGGTCTGCGGTGCCCAGGGGGGACCCCATCCAGCCCGCACTGAGTTTCATTCCTACCACCTTAGGAAAAAAAGTCATTATTTTGAGGCTTAGAAGTCATTTCTGCAATTCCCATAGAAAATCAACGGCGTCTCTATTCAATTGTGTGGAGCGCATATCAGGTGGGTTTTCTCTGCCGGCTTAAGAGATACACGTGAAACTAAAGCCGATCCTGGGTGCCTAGGGTGCCTGTCATCCAATCCGCACTGAATTTCATTTCTAGCACATAGCCAAAAAATCGCCCCATTGACTTACATTGGAGTGCAGAAAAGGTCATTTTTTCTCGGTCCCTTTAAGAGGTAGGAGTTAAACAAGCTTAGGTCTGCGGTGCCCAGGGGGGACCCCATCCAGCCCGCACTGAGTTTCATTCCTACCACCTTAGGAAAAAAAGTCATTATTTTGAGGCTTAGAAGTCATTTCTGCAATTCCCATAGAAAATCAACGGCGTCTCTATTCAATTGTGTGGAGCGCATATCAGGTGGGTTTTCTCTGCCGGCTTAAGAGATACACGTGAAACTAAAGCCGATCCTGGGTGCCTAGGGTGCCTGTCATCCAATCCGCACTGAATTTCATTTCTAGCACATAGCCAAAAAATCGCCCCATTGACTTACATTGGAGTGCAGAAAAGGTCATTTTTTCTCGGTCCCTTTAAGAGGTAGGAGTTAAACAAGCTTAGGTCTGCGGTGCCCAGGGGGGACCCCATCCAGCCCGCACTGAGTTTCATTCCTACCACCTTAGGAAAAAAAGTCATTATTTTGAGGCTTAGAAGTCATTTCTGCAATTCCCATAGAAAATCAACGGCGTCTCTATTCAATTGTGTGGAGCGCATATCAGGTGGGTTTTCTCTGCCGGCTTAAGAGATACACGTGAAACTAAAGCCGATCCTGGGTGCCTAGGGTGCCTGTCATCCAATCCGCACTGAATTTCATTTCTAGCACATAGCCAAAAAATCGCCCCATTGACTTACATTGGAGTGCAGAAAAGGTCATTTTTTCTCGGTCCCTTTAAGAGGTAGGAGTTAAACAAGCTTAGGTCTGCGGTGCCCAGGGGGGACCCCATCCAGCCCGCACTGAGTTTCATTCCTACCACCTTAGGAAAAAAAGTCATTATTTTGAGGCTTAGAAGTCATTTCTGCAATTCCCATAGAAAATCAACGGCGTCTCTATTCAATTGTGTGGAGCGCATATCAGGTGGGTTTTCTCTGCCGGCTTAAGAGATACACGTGAAACTAAAGCCGATCCTGGGTGCCTAGGGTGCCTGTCATCCAATCCGCACTGAATTTCATTTCTAGCACATAGCCAAAAAATCGCCCCATTGACTTACATTGGAGTGCAGAAAAGGTCATTTTTTCTCGGTCCCTTTAAGAGGTAGGAGTTAAACAAGCTTAGGTCTGCGGTGCCCAGGGGGGACCCCATCCAGCCCGCACTGAGTTTCATTCCTACCACCTTAGGAAAAAAAGTCATTATTTTGAGGCTTAGAAGTCATTTCTGCAATTCCCATAGAAAATCAACGGCGTCTCTATTCAATTGTGTGGAGCGCATATCAGGTGGGTTTTCTCTGCCGGCTTAAGAGATACACGTGAAACTAAAGCCGATCCTGGGTGCCTAGGGTGCCTGTCATCCAATCCGCACTGAATTTCATTTCTAGCACATAGCCAAAAAATCGCCCCATTGACTTACATTGGAGTGCAGAAAAGGTCATTTTTTCTCGGTCCCTTTAAGAGGTAGGAGTTAAACAAGCTTAGGTCTGCGGTGCCCAGGGGGGACCCCATCCAGCCCGCACTGAGTTTCATTCCTACCACCTTAGGAAAAAAAGTCATTATTTTGAGGCTTAGAAGTCATTTCTGCAATTCCCATAGAAAATCAACGGCGTCTCTATTCAATTGTGTGGAGCGCATATCAGGTGGGTTTTCTCTGCCGGCTTAAGAGATACACGTGAAACTAAAGCCGATCCTGGGTGCCTAGGGTGCCTGTCATCCAATCCGCACTGAATTTCATTTCTAGCACATAGCCAAAAAATCGCCCCATTGACTTACATTGGAGTGCAGAAAAGGTCATTTTTTCTCGGTCCCTTTAAGAGGTAGGAGTTAAACAAGCTTAGGTCTGCGGTGCCCAGGGGGGACCCCATCCAGCCCGCACTGAGTTTCATTCCTACCACCTTAGGAAAAAAAGTCATTATTTTGAGGCTTAGAAGTCATTTCTGCAATTCCCATAGAAAATCAACGGCGTCTCTATTCAATTGTGTGGAGCGCATATCAGGTGGGTTTTCTCTGCCGGCTTAAGAGATACACGTGAAACTAAAGCCGATCCTGGGTGCCTAGGGTGCCTGTCATCCAATCCGCACTGAATTTCATTTCTAGCACATAGCCAAAAAATCGCCCCATTGACTTACATTGGAGTGCAGAAAAGGTCATTTTTTCTCGGTCCCTTTAAGAGGTAGGAGTTAAACAAGCTTAGGTCTGCGGTGCCCAGGGGGGACCCCATCCAGCCCGCACTGAGTTTCATTCCTACCACCTTAGGAAAAAAAGTCATTATTTTGAGGCTTAGAAGTCATTTCTGCAATTCCCATAGAAAATCAACGGCGTCTCTATTCAATTGTGTGGAGCGCATATCAGGTGGGTTTTCTCTGCCGGCTTAAGAGATACACGTGAAACTAAAGCCGATCCTGGGTGCCTAGGGTGCCTGTCATCCAATCCGCACTGAATTTCATTTCTAGCACATAGCCAAAAAATCGCCCCATTGACTTACATTGGAGTGCAGAAAAGGTCATTTTTTCTCGGTCCCTTTAAGAGGTAGGAGTTAAACAAGCTTAGGTCTGCGGTGCCCAGGGGGGACCCCATCCAGCCCGCACTGAGTTTCATTCCTACCACCTTAGGAAAAAAAGTCATTATTTTGAGGCTTAGAAGTCATTTCTGCAATTCCCATAGAAAATCAACGGCGTCTCTATTCAATTGTGTGGAGCGCATATCAGGTGGGTTTTCTCTGCCGGCTTAAGAGATACACGTGAAACTAAAGCCGATCCTGGGTGCCTAGGGTGCCTGTCATCCAATCCGCACTGAATTTCATTTCTAGCACATAGCCAAAAAATCGCCCCATTGACTTACATTGGAGTGCAGAAAAGGTCATTTTTTCTCGGTCCCTTTAAGAGGTAGGAGTTAAACAAGCTTAGGTCTGCGGTGCCCAGGGGGGACCCCATCCAGCCCGCACTGAGTTTCATTCCTACCACCTTAGGAAAAAAAGTCATTATTTTGAGGCTTAGAAGTCATTTCTGCAATTCCCATAGAAAATCAACGGCGTCTCTATTCAATTGTGTGGAGCGCATATCAGGTGGGTTTTCTCTGCCGGCTTAAGAGATACACGTGAAACTAAAGCCGATCCTGGGTGCCTAGGGTGCCTGTCATCCAATCCGCACTGAATTTCATTTCTAGCACATAGCCAAAAAATCGCCCCATTGACTTACATTGGAGTGCAGAAAAGGTCATTTTTTCTCGGTCCCTTTAAGAGGTAGGAGTTAAACAAGCTTAGGTCTGCGGTGCCCAGGGGGGACCCCATCCAGCCCGCACTGAGTTTCATTCCTACCACCTTAGGAAAAAAAGTCATTATTTTGAGGCTTAGAAGTCATTTCTGCAATTCCCATAGAAAATCAACGGCGTCTCTATTCAATTGTGTGGAGCGCATATCAGGTGGGTTTTCTCTGCCGGCTTAAGAGATACACGTGAAACTAAAGCCGATCCTGGGTGCCTAGGGTGCCTGTCATCCAATCCGCACTGAATTTCATTTCTAGCACATAGCCAAAAAATCGCCCCATTGACTTACATTGGAGTGCAGAAAAGGTCATTTTTTCTCGGTCCCTTTAAGAGGTAGGAGTTAAACAAGCTTAGGTCTGCGGTGCCCAGGGGGGACCCCATCCAGCCCGCACTGAGTTTCATTCCTACCACCTTAGGAAAAAAAGTCATTATTTTGAGGCTTAGAAGTCATTTCTGCAATTCCCATAGAAAATCAACGGCGTCTCTATTCAATTGTGTGGAGCGCATATCAGGTGGGTTTTCTCTGCCGGCTTAAGAGATACACGTGAAACTAAAGCCGATCCTGGGTGCCTAGGGTGCCTGTCATCCAATCCGCACTGAATTTCATTTCTAGCACATAGCCAAAAAATCGCCCCATTGACTTACATTGGAGTGCAGAAAAGGTCATTTTTTCTCGGTCCCTTTAAGAGGTAGGAGTTAAACAAGCTTAGGTCTGCGGTGCCCAGGGGGGACCCCATCCAGCCCGCACTGAGTTTCATTCCTACCACCTTAGGAAAAAAAGTCATTATTTTGAGGCTTAGAAGTCATTTCTGCAATTCCCATAGAAAATCAACGGCGTCTCTATTCAATTGTGTGGAGCGCATATCAGGTGGGTTTTCTCTGCCGGCTTAAGAGATACACGTGAAACTAAAGCCGATCCTGGGTGCCTAGGGTGCCTGTCATCCAATCCGCACTGAATTTCATTTCTAGCACATAGCCAAAAAATCGCCCCATTGACTTACATTGGAGTGCAGAAAAGGTCATTTTTTCTCGGTCCCTTTAAGAGGTAGGAGTTAAACAAGCTTAGGTCTGCGGTGCCCAGGGGGGACCCCATCCAGCCCGCACTGAGTTTCATTCCTACCACCTTAGGAAAAAAAGTCATTATTTTGAGGCTTAGAAGTCATTTCTGCAATTCCCATAGAAAATCAACGGCGTCTCTATTCAATTGTGTGGAGCGCATATCAGGTGGGTTTTCTCTGCCGGCTTAAGAGATACACGTGAAACTAAAGCCGATCCTGGGTGCCTAGGGTGCCTGTCATCCAATCCGCACTGAATTTCATTTCTAGCACATAGCCAAAAAATCGCCCCATTGACTTACATTGGAGTGCAGAAAAGGTCATTTTTTCTCGGTCCCTTTAAGAGGTAGGAGTTAAACAAGCTTAGGTCTGCGGTGCCCAGGGGGGACCCCATCCAGCCCGCACTGAGTTTCATTCCTACCACCTTAGGAAAAAAAGTCATTATTTTGAGGCTTAGAAGTCATTTCTGCAATTCCCATAGAAAATCAACGGCGTCTCTATTCAATTGTGTGGAGCGCATATCAGGTGGGTTTTCTCTGCCGGCTTAAGAGATACACGTGAAACTAAAGCCGATCCTGGGTGCCTAGGGTGCCTGTCATCCAATCCGCACTGAATTTCATTTCTAGCACATAGCCAAAAAATCGCCCCATTGACTTACATTGGAGTGCAGAAAAGGTCATTTTTTCTCGGTCCCTTTAAGAGGTAGGAGTTAAACAAGCTTAGGTCTGCGGTGCCCAGGGGGGACCCCATCCAGCCCGCACTGAGTTTCATTCCTACCACCTTAGGAAAAAAAGTCATTATTTTGAGGCTTAGAAGTCATTTCTGCAATTCCCATAGAAAATCAACGGCGTCTCTATTCAATTGTGTGGAGCGCATATCAGGTGGGTTTTCTCTGCCGGCTTAAGAGATACACGTGAAACTAAAGCCGATCCTGGGTGCCTAGGGTGCCTGTCATCCAATCCGCACTGAATTTCATTTCTAGCACATAGCCAAAAAATCGCCCCATTGACTTACATTGGAGTGCAGAAAAGGTCATTTTTTCTCGGTCCCTTTAAGAGGTAGGAGTTAAACAAGCTTAGGTCTGCGGTGCCCAGGGGGGACCCCATCCAGCCCGCACTGAGTTTCATTCCTACCACCTTAGGAAAAAAAGTCATTATTTTGAGGCTTAGAAGTCATTTCTGCAATTCCCATAGAAAATCAACGGCGTCTCTATTCAATTGTGTGGAGCGCATATCAGGTGGGTTTTCTCTGCCGGCTTAAGAGATACACGTGAAACTAAAGCCGATCCTGGGTGCCTAGGGTGCCTGTCATCCAATCCGCACTGAATTTCATTTCTAGCACATAGCCAAAAAATCGCCCCATTGACTTACATTGGAGTGCAGAAAAGGTCATTTTTTCTCGGTCCCTTTAAGAGGTAGGAGTTAAACAAGCTTAGGTCTGCGGTGCCCAGGGGGGACCCCATCCAGCCCGCACTGAGTTTCATTCCTACCACCTTAGGAAAAAAAGTCATTATTTTGAGGCTTAGAAGTCATTTCTGCAATTCCCATAGAAAATCAACGGCGTCTCTATTCAATTGTGTGGAGCGCATATCAGGTGGGTTTTCTCTGCCGGCTTAAGAGATACACGTGAAACTAAAGCCGATCCTGGGTGCCTAGGGTGCCTGTCATCCAATCCGCACTGAATTTCATTTCTAGCACATAGCCAAAAAATCGCCCCATTGACTTACATTGGAGTGCAGAAAAGGTCATTTTTTCTCGGTCCCTTTAAGAGGTAGGAGTTAAACAAGCTTAGGTCTGCGGTGCCCAGGGGGGACCCCATCCAGCCCGCACTGAGTTTCATTCCTACCACCTTAGGAAAAAAAGTCATTATTTTGAGGCTTAGAAGTCATTTCTGCAATTCCCATAGAAAATCAACGGCGTCTCTATTCAATTGTGTGGAGCGCATATCAGGTGGGTTTTCTCTGCCGGCTTAAGAGATACACGTGAAACTAAAGCCGATCCTGGGTGCCTAGGGTGCCTGTCATCCAATCCGCACTGAATTTCATTTCTAGCACATAGCCAAAAAATCGCCCCATTGACTTACATTGGAGTGCAGAAAAGGTCATTTTTTCTCGGTCCCTTTAAGAGGTAGGAGTTAAACAAGCTTAGGTCTGCGGTGCCCAGGGGGGACCCCATCCAGCCCGCACTGAGTTTCATTCCTACCACCTTAGGAAAAAAAGTCATTATTTTGAGGCTTAGAAGTCATTTCTGCAATTCCCATAGAAAATCAACGGCGTCTCTATTCAATTGTGTGGAGCGCATATCAGGTGGTTTTCTCTGCCGGCTTAAGAGATACACGTGAAACTAAAGCCGATCCTGGGTGCCTAGGGTGCCTGTCATCCAATCCGCACTGAATTTCATTTCTAGCACATAGCCAAAAAATCGCCCCATTGACTTACATTGGAGTGCAGAAAAGGTCATTTTTTCTCGGTCCCTTTAAGAGGTAGGAGTTAAACAAGCTTAGGTCTGCGGTGCCCAGGGGGGACCCCATCCAGCCCGCACTGAGTTTCATTCCTACCACCTTAGGAAAAAAAGTCATTATTTTGAGGCTTAGAAGTCATTTCTGCAATTCCCATAGAAAATCAATGGGGCGATTTTTTGGCTATGTGCTAGAAATGAAATTCAGTGCGGATTGGATGACAGGCACCCTAGGCACCCAGGATCGGCTTTAGTTTCACGTGTATCTCTTAAGCCGGCAGAGAAAATCCACCTGATATGCGCTCCACACAATTGAATAGAGACGCCATTGATTTTCTATGGGAATTGCAGAAATGACTTCTAAGCCTCAAAATAATGACTTTTTTTCCTAAGGTGGTAGGAATGAAACTCAGTGTGGGCTTGATGGGGTCCCCCTGGGCACCGCAGACCTAAGCTTGTTTAACTCCTACCTCTTAAAGGGACCGAGAAAAAATGACCTTTTCTGCACTCCAATGTAAGTCAATGGGGCGATTTTTTGGCTATGTGCTAGAAATGAAATTCAGTGCGGATTGGATGACAGGCACCCTAGGCACCCAGGATCGGCTTTAGTTTCACGTGTATCTCTTAAGCCGGCAGAGAAAACCCACCTGATATGCGCTCCACACAATTGAATTAGAGACGCCGTTGATTTTCTATGGGAATTGCAGAAATGACTTCTAAGCCTCAAAATAATGACTTTTTTTCCTAAGGTGGTAGGAATGAAACTCAGTGCGGGCTGGATGGGGTCCCCCCTGGGCACCGCAGACCTAAGCTTGTTTAACTCCTACCTCTTAAAGGGACCGAGAAAAAATGACCTTTTCTGCACTCCAATGTAAGTCAATGGGGCGATTTTTTGGCTATGTGCTAGAAATGAAATTCAGTGCGGATTGGATGACAGGCACCCTAGGCACCCAGGATCGGCTTTAGTTTCACGTGTATCTCTTAAGCCGGCAGAGAAAACCCACCTGATATGCGCTCCACACAATTGAATTAGAGACGCCGTTGATTTTCTATGGGAATTGCAGAAATGACTTCTAAGCCTCAAATAATGACTTTTTTTCCTAAGGTGGTAGGAATGAAACTCAGTGCGGGCTGGATGGGGTCCCCCCTGGGCACCGCAGACCTAAGCTTGTTTAACTCCTACCTCTTAAAGGGACCGAGAAAAAATGACCTTTTCTGCACTCCAATGTAAGTCAATGGGGCGATTTTTTGGCTATGTGCTAGAAATGAAATTCAGTGCGGATTGGATGACAGGCACCCTAGGCACCCAGGATCGGCTTTAGTTTCACGTGTATCTCTTAAGGCGGCAGAGAAAACCACCTGATATGCGCTCCACACAATTGAATAGAGACGCCATTGATTTTCTATGGGAATTGCAGAAATGACTTCTAAGCCTCAAAATAATGACTTTTTTTCCTAAGGTGGTAGGAATGAAACTCAGTGTGGGCTGGATGGGGTCCCCCCTGGGCACCGCAGACCTAAGCTTGTTTAACTCCTACCTCTTAAAGGGACCGAGAAAAAATGACCTTTTCTGCACTCCAATGTAAGTCAATGGGGCGATTTTTTGGCTATGTGCTAGAAATGAAATTCAGTGCGGATTGGATGACAGGCACCCTAGGCACCCAGGATCGGCTTTAGTTTCACGTGTATCTCTTAAGGCGGCAGAGAAAATCCACCTGATATGCGCTCCACACAATTGAATAGAGACGCCATTGATTTTCTATGGGAATTGCAGAAATGACTTCTAAGCCTCAAAATAATGACTTTTTTTCCTAAGGTGGTAGGAATGAAACTCAGTGTGGGCTGGATGGGGTCCCCCCTGGGCACCGCAGACCTAAGCTTGTTTAACTCCTACCTCTTAAAGGGACCGAGAAAAAATGACCTTTTCTGCACTCCAATGTAAGTCAATGGGGCGATTTTTTGGCTATGTGCTAGAAATGAAATTCAGTGCGGATTGGATGACAGGCACCCTAGGCACCCAGGATCGGCTTTAGTTTCACGTGTATCTCTTAAGCCGGCAGAGAAAATCCACCTGATATGCGCTCCACACAATTGAATAGAGACGCCATTGATTTTCTATGGGAATTGCAGAAATGACTTCTAAGCCTCAAAATAATGACTTTTTTTCCTAAGGTGGTAGGAATGAAACTCAGTGCGGGCTGGATGGGGTCCCCCCTGGGCACCGCAGACCTAAGCTTGTTTAACTCCTACCTCTTAAAGGGACCGAGAAAAAATGACCTTTTCTGCACTCCAATGTAAGTCAATGGGGCGATTTTTTGGCTATGTGCTAGAAATGAAATTCAGTGCGGATTGGATGACAGGCACCCTAGGCACCCAGGATCGGCTTTAGTTTCACGTGTATCTCTTAAGCCGGCAGAGAAAACCCACCTGATATGCGCTCCACACAATTGAATTAGAGACGCCGTTGATTTTCTATGGGAATTGCAGAAATGACTTCTAAGCCTCAAAATAATGACTTTTTTTCCTAAGGTGGTAGGAATGAAACTCAGTGCGGGCTGGATGGGGTCCCCCCTGGGCACCGCAGACCTAAGCTTGTTTAACTCCTACCTCTTAAAGGGACCGAGAAAAAATGACCTTTTCTGCACTCCAATGTAAGTCAATGGGGCGATTTTTTGGCTATGTGCTAGAAATGAAATTCAGTGCGGATTGGATGACAGGCACCCTAGGCACCCAGGATCGGCTTTAGTTTCACGTGTATCTCTTAAGCCGGCAGAGAAAACCCACCTGATATGCGCTCCACACAATTGAATAGAGACGCCGTTGATTTTCTATGGGAATTGCAGAAATGACTTCTAAGCCTCAAAATAATGACTTTTTTTCCTAAGGTGGTAGGAATGAAACTCAGTGCGGGCTGGATGGGGTCCCCCCTGGGCACCGCAGACCTAAGCTTGTTTAACTCCTACCTCTTAAAGGGACCGAGAAAAAATGACCTTTTCTGCACTCCAATGTAAGTCAATGGGGCGATTTTTTGGCTATGTGCTAGAAATGAAATTCAGTGCGGATTGGATGACAGGCACCCTAGGCACCCAGGATCGGCTTTAGTTTCACGTGTATCTCTTAAGCCGGCAGAGAAAATCCACCTGATATGCGCTCCACACAATTGAATAGAGACGCCATTGATTTTCTATGGGAATTGCAGAAATGACTTCTAAGCCTCAAAATAATGACTTTTTTTCCTAAGGTGGTAGGAATGAAACTCAGTGTGGGCTGGATGGGGTCCCCCCTGGGCACCGCAGACCTAAGCTTGTTTAACTCCTACCTCTTAAAGGGACCGAGAAAAAATGACCTTTTCTGCACTCCAATGTAAGTCAATGGGGCGATTTTTTGGCTATGTGCTAGAAATGAAATTCAGTGCGGATTGGATGACAGGCACCCTAGGCACCCAGGATGCGCTCCACACAATTGAATAGAGACGCCATTGATTTTCTATGGGAATTGCAGAAATGACTTCTAAGCCTCAAAATAATGACTTTTTTTCCTAAGGTGGTAGGAATGAAACTCAGTGCTGGGCTGGATGGGGTCCCCCCTGGGCACCGCAGACCTAAGCTTGTTTACCTCCTACCTCTTAAAGGGACCGAGAAAAAATGACATTTTCTGCACTCCAATGTAAGTCAATGGGGCGATTTTTTGGCTATGTGCTAGAAATGAAATTCAGTGCGGATTGGATGACAGGCACCCTAGGCACCCAGGATCGGCTTTAGTTTCACGTGTATCTCTTAAGCCGGCAGAGAAAATCCACCTGATATGCGCTCCACACAATTGAATAGAGACGCCATTGATTTTCTATGGGAATTGCAGAAATGACTTCTAAGCCTCAAAATAATGACTTTTTTTCCTAAGGTGGTAGGAATGAAACTCAGTGCGGGCTGGATGGGGTCCCCCCTGGGCACCGCAGACCTAAGCTTGTTTAACTCCTACCTCTTAAAGGGACCGAGAAAAAATGACCTTTTCTGCACTCCAATGTAAGTCAATGGGGCGATTTTTTGGCTATGTGCTAGAAATGAAATTCAGTGCGGATTGGATGACAGGCACCCTAGGCACCCAGGATCGGCATTAGTTTCACGTGTATCTCTTAAGCCGGCAGAGAAAACCCACCTGATATGCGCTCCACACAATTGAATTAGAGACGCCGTTGATTTTCTATGGGAATTGCAGAAATGACTTCTAAGCCTCAAAATAATGACTTTTTTTCCTAAGGTGGTAGGAATGAAACTCAGTGCGGGCTGGATGGGGTCCCCCCTGGGCACCGCAGACCTAAGCTTGTTTAACTCCTACCTCTTAAAGGGACCGAGAAAAAATGACCTTTTCTGCACTCCAATGTAAGTCAATGGGGCGATTTTTTGGCTATGTGCTAGAAATGAAATTCAGTGCGGATTGGATGACAGGCACCCTAGGCACCCAGGATCGGCTTTAGTTTCACGTGTATCTCTTAAGCCGGCAGAGAAAACCCACCTGATATGCGCTCCACACAATTGAATTAGAGACGCCGTTGATTTTCTATGGGAATTGCAGAAATGACTTCTAAGCCTCAAAATAATGACTTTTTTTCCTAAGGTGGTAGGAATGAAACTCAGTGCGGGCTGGATGGGGTCCCCCCTGGGCACCGCAGACCTAAGCTTGTTTAACTCCTACCTCTTAAAGGGACCGAGAAAAAATGACCTTTTCTGCACTCCAATGTAAGTCAATGGGGCGATTTTTTGGCTATGTGCTAGAAATGAAATTCAGTGCGGATTGGATGACAGGCACCCTAGGCACCCAGGATCGGCTTTAGTTTCACGTGTATCTCTTAAGCCGGCAGAGAAAATCCACCTGATATGCGCTCCACACAATTGAATAGAGACGCCATTGATTTTCTATGGGAATTGCAGAAATGACTTCTAAGCCTCAAAATAATGACTTTTTTTCCTAAGGTGGTAGGAATGAAACTCAGTGTGGGCTGGATGGGGTCCCCCCTGGGCACCGCAGACCTAAGCTTGTTTAACTCCTACCTCTTAAAGGGACCGAGAAAAAATGACCTTTTCTGCACTCCAATGTAAGTCAATGGGGCGATTTTTTGGCTATGTGCTAGAAATGAAATTCAGTGCGGATTGGATGACAGGCACCCTAGGCACCCAGGATCGGCTTTAGTTTCACGTGTATCTCTTAAGCCGGCAGAGAAAACCCACCTGATATGCGCTCCACACAATTGAATTAGAGACGCCGTTGATTTTCTATGGGAATTGCAGAAATGACTTCTAAGCCTCAAAATAATGACTTTTTTTCCTAAGGTGGTAGGAATGAAACTCAGTGCGGGCTGGATGGGGTCCCCCCTGGGCACCGCAGACCTAAGCTTGTTTAACTCCTACCTCTTAAAGGGACCGAGAAAAAATGACCTTTTCTGCACTCCAATGTAAGTCAATGGGGCGATTTTTTGGCTATGTGCTAGAAATGAAATTCAGTGCGGATTGGATGACAGGCACCCTAGGCACCCAGGATCGGCTTTAGTTTCACGTGTATCTCTTAAGCCGGCAGAGAAAACCCACCTGATATGCGCTCCACACAATTGAATTAGAGACGCCGTTGATTTTCTATGGGAATTGCAGAAATGACTTCTAAGCCTCAAAATAATGACTTTTTTTCCTAAGGTGGTAGGAATGAAACTCAGTGCGGGCTGGATGGGGTCCCCCCTGGGCACCGCAGACCTAAGCTTGTTTAACTCCTACCTCTTAAAGGGACCGAGAAAAAATGACCTTTTCTGCACTCCAATGTAAGTCAATGGGGCGATTTTTTGGCTATGTGCTAGAAATGAAATTCAGTGCGGATTGGATGACAGGCACCCTAGGCACCCAGGATCGGCTTTAGTTTCACGTGTATCTCTTAAGCCGGCAGAGAAAATCCACCTGATATGCGCTCCACACAATTGAATAGAGACGCCATTGATTTTCTATGGGAATTGCAGAAATGACTTCTAAGCCTCAAAATAATGACTTTTTTTCCTAAGGTGGTAGGAATGAAACTCAGTGTGGGCTGGATGGGGTCCCCCCTGGGCACCGCAGACCTAAGCTTGTTTAACTCCTACCTCTTAAAGGGACCGAGAAAAAATGACCTTTTCTGCACTCCAATGTAAGTCAATGGGGCGATTTTTTGGCTATGTGCTAGAAATGAAATTCAGTGCGGATTGGATGACAGGCACCCTAGGCACCCAGGATCGGCTTTAGTTTCACGTGTATCTCTTAAGCCGGCAGAGAAAACCCACCTGATATGCGCTCCACACAATTGAATTAGAGACGCCGTTGATTTTCTATGGGAATTGCAGAAATGACTTCTAAGCCTCAAAATAATGACTTTTTTTCCTAAGGTGGTAGGAATGAAACTCAGTGCGGGCTGGATGGGGTCCCCCCTGGGCACCGCAGACCTAAGCTTGTTTAACTCCTACCTCTTAAAGGGACCGAGAAAAAATGACCTTTTCTGCACTCCAATGTAAGTCAATGGGGCGATTTTTTGGCTATGTGCTAGAAATGAAATTCAGTGCGGATTGGATGACAGGCACCCTAGGCACCCAGGATCGGCTTTAGTTTCACGTGTATCTCTTAAGCCGGCAGAGACAACCCACCTGATATGCGCTCCACACAATTGAATTAGAGACGCCGTTGATTTTCTATGGGAATTGCAGAAATGACTTCTAAGCCTCAAAATAATGACTTTTTTTCCTAAGGTGGTAGGAATGAAACTCAGTGCGGGCTGGATGGGGTCCCCCTTGGGCACCGCAGACCTAAGCTTGTTTAACTCCTACCTCTTAAAGGGACCGAGAAAAAATGACATTTTCTGCACTCCAATGTAAGTCAATGGGGCGATTTTTTGGCTATGTGCTAGAAATGAAATTCAGTGCGGATTGGATGACAGGCACCCTAGGCACCCAGGATCGGCTTTAGTTTCACGTGTATCTCTTAAGCCGGCAGAGAAAATCCACCTGATATGCGCTCCACACAATTGAATAGAGACGCCATTGATTTTCTATGGGAATTGCAGAAATGACTTCTAAGCCTCAAAATAATGACTTTTTTTCCTAAGGTGGTAGGAATGAAACTCAGTGTGGGCTGGATGGGGTCCCCCCTGGGCACCGCAGACCTAAGCTTGTTTAACTCCTACCTCTTAAAGGGACCGAGAAAAAATGACCTTTTCTGCACTCCAATGTAAGTCAATGGGGCGATTTTTTGGCTATGTGCTAGAAATGAAATTCAGTGCGGATTGGATGACAGGCACCCTAGGCACCCAGGATCGGCTTTAGTTTCACGTGTATCTCTTAAGCCGGTAGAGAAAACCCACCTGATATGCGCTCCACACAATTGAATAGAGACGCCGTTGATTTTCTATGGGAATTGCAGAAATGACTTCTAAGCCTCAAAATAATGACTTTTTTTCCTAAGGTGGTAGGAATGAAACTCAGTGCGGGCTGGATGGGGTCCCCCCTGGGCACCGCAGACCTAAGCTTGTTTAACTCCTACCTCTTAAAGGGACCGAGAAAAAATGACCTTTTCTGCACTCCAATGTAAGTCAATGGGGCGATTTTTTGGCTATGTGCTAGAAATGAAATTCAGTGCGGATTGGATGACAGGCACCCTAGGCACCCAGGATCGGCTTTAGTTTCACGTGTATCTCTTAAGCCGGCAGAGAAAATCCACCTGATATGCGCTCCACACAATTGAATTAGAGACGCCAGTTGATTTTCTATGGGAATTGCAGAAATGACTTCTAAGCCTCAAAATAATGACTTTTTTTCCTAAGGTGGTAGGAATGAAACTCAGTGTGGGCTGGATGGGGTCCCCCCTGGGCACCGCAGACCTAAGCTTGTTTAACTCCTACCTCTTAAAGGGACCGAGAAAAAATGACCTTTTCTGCACTCCAATGTAAGTCAATGGGGCGATTTTTTGGCTATGTGCTAGAAATGAAATTCAGTGCGGATTGGATGACAGGCACCCTAGGCACCCAGGATCGGCTTTAGTTTCACGTGTATCTCTTAAGCCGGCAGAGAAAACCCACCTGATATGCGCTCCACACAATTGAATTAGAGACGCCGTTGATTTTCTATGGGAATTGCAGAAATGACTTCTAAGCCTCAAAATAATGACTTTTTTTCCTAAGGTGGTAGGAATGAAACTCAGTGCGGGCTGGATGGGGTCCCCCCTGGGCACCGCAGACCTAAGCTTGTTTAACTCCTACCTCTTAAAGGGACCGAGAAAAAATGACCTTTTCTGCACTCCAATGTAAGTCAATGGGGCGATTTTTTGGCTATGTGCTAGAAATGAAATTCAGTGCGGATTGGATGACAGGCACCCTAGGCACCCAGGATCGGCTTTAGTTTCACGTGTATCTCTTAAGCCGGCAGAGAAAATCCACCTGATATGCGCTCCACACAATTGAATAGAGACGCCATTGATTTTCTATGGGAATTGCAGAAATGACTTCTAAGCCTCAAAATAATGACTTTTTTTCCTAAGGTGGTAGGAATGAAACTCAGTGTGGGCTGGATGGGGTCCCCCCTGGGCACCGCAGACCTAAGCTTGTTTAACTCCTACCTCTTAACGTTTCAAAAAGTTTTATTTAGAAATTTTTAGATAAATTTTTACATGTGAAGAAAAATAAACCGTTTACAGTTTGCATTGTACAATTCAAATGAACCAAGGTGGTAATAGTATATCAATATGCATATACATTAGGTGTATTTGTATATAAATTATATTAATCAAGTAAATAAGTAAAACAGGAACAATCCAGCTATATAGGTTATTCTATAAAAGTTATAGATCGTATTGATGAGACCATTGGTGTCTTATTCGGTCTTGTCTGGTTGTCACATATATATATTATTGTTTCTGTACACGGTATAAACCGCAGATAGAAAACAAAAGAAAAAGGAACATATAAACTTAAGAAACATAATGCAGGTATATACATTTTAGGAAATCATCCTAAGAGGAAAAAAAAAATGAGGTAAAATGAGTATCATTGATTACGTGTCCGACGTCACATGGAACTTACTCGATTCCCAGAGGTGCCATTGAGACATGAACGTATTGGTTGTCCCCCTACCATATGCTATGTATTTTTCCATTAAATAGACATGGCGTATCTCAGCTAAGATTTCTGATGCAAGTGGTGGTGCATGAGATTTCCATTTCCTGGTGATAAGTATTCGGGCTAGGGTCAATATTTTACAGATCAAAGGCCTATGTTTTACTGGGATGTGTGATATCTCTAATGATAACAAGGCCATTGCTGGAGTCAGGCGAAAGGGGGTGTGTAGGATTTCTGATAAAATGTCTGATACTTGTCGCCAAAAGAGTTTCAGGTATGGACATTCCCATAGTAAATGTAGAAGCGTGCCCACATTCCCACATTCTCGCCAGCAATCGGCTGATGTTTCAGGATACATAAGATGTAATCGTTGTGGAGTGAAATACCAATGTAAACGACATTTGAGAATATTTTCACGTTGTTGTGCGCTTATAACTGATTTTAGTGACCAGTGGAATGAACATTGCCAATCTTGATCTGAAAAGGTTGTGTGAAGCATATTTTCCCATTTCGAGATTGAAGTATCTTTAGTAAACATATCGAAGCCTCCTATGTGATTGTATATTGGTTTGAGGCCTTTCAGAGGTCTGTTGAGTTGAATTATAAACAGTTTGTTCCATTTAATGGATTGTTGAGGGGAGGGAATTAAGAGGTGTCGGAGCTGTAGGTAAAGGAAAAATTCCTGTCTAGGGAGCGAGAATAGTGTTTGAAGTGATTGGTAATCTCTCATCACATTTCTGCTGAACAGCTGACCTATTGTTGTTATACCCCTATCATGCCAGCCCTGTATCTGCGTATGGGAAGAGGTGGGAAGTAAAGCTTTTAGGTTTATAAAAGGTAAACAAGAGGTGATTAAGGTGCAAGGGAGGCCATGTATTTCGTGGCACTGTTTCCAACATTTAAGACTAGCTACCATAGGAGGCGATAGAGGTGGATTAAAGGAGGATGGTCCCCACACATAGGAAATCAGAAGGTCTTTCAGATCCATGCCGCATATGTCTCTTTCTAATTGTACCCACGGTTTGTCAGTATCGTTAGCCCACCATGATTGTAATTGTTTAATAATTGTTGCTTGATAGTATAAATGAGGGTCTGGAAGGCCAAGACCACCCATGTTTGTCGGTTTAATGAGAATTTTATGGGCAATTCGTGGTGAACGGCCAGCCCAAATGTATTGGGATATCAATATGCGTATGGATTTGAAAAAGTATCGTGGAATAAAAATAGGCATTGTTTGAAACAGGAATAGTAGTTTTGGTAGTAAAAGCATCTTGAAAGCGGCTACTCGGCCTATCCATGATGTTTCTACTTTAGACATCTGGGAAGCTAATTGATTAAGTTCAGATAGTAGTGGTGGGTAATTATTTGCAAATAGGAGTTTAGGATTTTTGGTGATGATGGTACCTAAGTATTTAATGGAGTCCTCCTTCCAGTCCAGCTGGAACGAGAGCTTCATCTTGGCCAGGTCCCCTGAGGAAACATTAAAGGGTAAAGCTTCTGATTTTTGTGCATTTAGTTTGTAGTAAGACACATCACCAAACTTTTGGAGCAGTTGTAAAGCTCTTTCCAGCGATGAAACCGGATTACTAAGCATGAGGATGACATCGTCAGCATATAAGGAGAGTACATGCCTGCCACCACCAACAGCAATACCATTAATCTTGGGGTCTGAGCGGAAAAGTTGGGCTAATGGTTCAATAGATAGAATGAATATTAGTGGGGAAAGGGGGCATCCTTGTCTTGTCCCATTCGTAATTGGAAAGGGAGGAGACATGGCTCCATTGGTGAATATTTGGGCAGAGGGATTCGAGTATAGTGCAGTTACACATTTAAAGAACTCACCAGTGATCCCCATACGGCGTAGGACAGCAAATGCATATTGCCAGGCTATTCTATCGAACGCCTTTTCGGCGTCTAAAGCAACTAACACTGCCGGAATTTTAGAAGTCGAGATGTGGTGTGCTATATTGATAACCTTTCTAGTATTTTCATATGCTTGGCGGGATTTAATGAATCCCGTTTGGTCGCTGTTGATGATGGCAGGCAGCACAGTTGCCAGTCTATTAGCAAGTAGTTTTGCGTATATTTTTAGGTCGCAGTTTAGCAATGAGATCGGTCTGTAATGTTTGGGTTCATCGCTAGGTTTGCCCGGTTTTGGTAATGTGACTATCAAAGCACGTTGGTTTTCGTCAGGGAACCTGCCTGTATCACGGATTTTTTGGAAGAACGTTAAGAGGTGGGGAGCTAAAAGTGGGAAAAAGGATCGGTAGTATAAGTTTGTGAGGCCATCTGGGCCAGGGGATTTGTGGGCGGGTAGGGATTTAATGATTGATTCTAATTCCTGTATAGAGAAGGGAGCATTAAGTTGTGAAAGATGGTCAGATGAAATATTTGGAAGTTGAACTAAATTTAGAAAGGCTTCTATTTGGTCTGGCACTGGTTGTGTGACATTAGGGTCATCCTTTAAATTATATAATTTTTCGTAGAATTTTTGAAAGCATTCAGCTATTGCTGAGGGAGTTATCAGTTTACTTTTAGAGGTAGGGTCTATGAGGAATGGGATTCTTGTTTTGGCATGTTGAATTTTTAGTCGTTGTGCCAGTAATTTGCCTGCTTTATTACTTTGCGAATAGTATAAACGTTTGAGTTTCCTGAATTTGTATTCATAGTCTGATATCATGGCGTCTCGTAGTCTGGAACGCAGGGCTTTCAGTTCCATGGTGGTAGTATGTGATTGTAGGCGCTTATGTAATTTCTCTACACGTTTAATTTCTGTTAGTAGAGATGTAATGGTTTTCAACTTTTCTTTTTTTACTTGTGCACCAAGCTTAATTAGGGTACCGCGGACTACTGCCTTATGGGCATTCCAGACTACTTCCGCTGTTACTTCATCGTTAGCATTATGCGCAAAGTAATCAATAAGGGTTTTTTCAACTTCTGTTTTGTGTGTCGCATGAGATATGAGAAATGTGTTACAACGCCATAAAAATGTTTTTGGAGTGTTTGTTTGTTCTGACATAGAAAATGAAATTGGGGAGTGATCTGACCATGTCCTTGTTTCAATCTTAATTTTAGTAAAACAAACTGACGATGGGAGATCAGCTAGTACCAGGTCGATTCTGGAATAATTATTATGTACCTGAGAATAATAAGTGTAGTCTAATTCATTCCCATGGAAAGCACGCCACATATCATATAGTTCGTGTTCCCATAGAAAAGTATCTAGAGATGGTTGATGTCTTGTAGATTGTGAGGTGGAGTCTCTTTGTAAGTCCGGTACAATATTAAAGTCTCCACATATGACCACATATCCTTTTTTATGTTTGGAAATTAGTCTTTGGATTTTCTTTATAAAAAATAATTGTTTCGTGTTGGGTGCATATATATTGGCGATGGTGTATGTGACATTATTAAGAGTGCATACTATAATGATATATCTACCTAACGGGTCGCATATTTGTTCGTGTATAGTGAGTGCCACTGTATTTCTGAAGGCAATTAGAACCCCTCTACTTTTAGATTGGTAGTGTGCTTGTATAATAGTTGGGAAAGCCAAGTTCTTACATCTATGAGCATCTGTTTGTAACAAGTGTGTTTCCTGAGCACAAAGAACATCGCAGTCAAGCTTTTTGGCTTCTGACCATAGGAATGTTCTTCTTGCTGGGGAATTTAGACCTCTTACATTGTATGATAAAAAGTTAATCACCATTTAACTCTATAATATACAAGCTAGAACAATAGTAATCAATTGTCGAATGCACAGTACCCTCAGAGTGCACCATGTGACGTCGGATGTTGCAGCAATATTCCTCAAAGATAGCTGGAGTAGTACCTGCAGTAAAATAGAACATCAAACAAAAAAGATTACTGATAACATTAACCAGGAAAACATAAATGCCGTTTAAGGGCATCCAGAACTCAAGAAAAAGAAAAATAGCTAACATCAGGTTAGCTCGAAGTATCAAGGGGGGTAAAAAGTTCAGCCAAAGCCGATCCGATTGGAACAGAACAGTATCATTTTAGGGCCTTTAATGTAGGATATTGGATGGACCTCAGTCTTTAGAGGTGGAATGCCATTCACGTGGTATCTTCTTAGGAGCAGGGTCGGGACGTGAGGAGTCAGTGGCGGAGGCTGCTACCAGGTTCCATGCTTCTAGGAGTTGTAGGCCGTCCTTTAGTTGATAAATCGTAGATGTGGTGCCATTCCTGGTAACTATGAGACGGTTCGGATATCCCCATTTGTAAATTATATTTTCTTCCCGAAGAGTAGATGTAATGGGGCCTAGTGATCTTCTCCATTGTAAAGTAGCCGCTGAAAAGTCTGCGAAAACTGAAATGTTTTTATATTTGTCGGGGATTGCTTCTCTCTTTCTGCAGGCAGTAAGAAATGATTCTTTGATATGAAAGAAGTGTACTCTAATGAGTGTATCTCTTGGTATATCTGATGAGAGGTGACGAGGGCGGGGGACTCTGTGGGCCCTGTCAATAATTAAGTCTCTGTGAGTACAGTCTGGAAGCATTTCTTTGATAAATCTTTGAATGAAATGTGTCAGTTCTGTAGGAGAGACCGATTCTGGGATGCCCCTGAATTTCAGATTATTCCTTCTTGTTCGGTCTTCCATGTCTGTGATTTTATTTTTTAATTGTTGTACTTCAGCTTCCAAAGATTGTTGAGCATCAACAAGTGAATTGTGGGAAGTGGCCATGTCCTCCATTTTGTTTTCGATCTGGTCTACACGCTGACCAATGTCTAAAATAGCTGCTTGAATAATGGCATTTTTCTTTTCCATTCTCTGATCAAGAGAATCCCTCATAGCAGAGAGCATTTGTTTAATGGAGGAATTTGTAGTAGGTGATTCATTAGCAGGTAATGCATCAAAACAGTCATTATTCTCATAATCCTGATCAGAGTCCATTGAAAAGTCATTAGTTTGTTTGGATTTCTGTTTAATTGGGCTCTGCATGATGGGAGAGTTACTGGTAGAGCTGCTGTGCCCATAGGAGTTGTCATGGGGCCGTTTGTGCTCTCCCTCTGCAGCATGACTGTGCTGAGGGGATGATCCCTCCCCTTTTCCTTTTTCAGTCTGGCCAGACAGTATAGCATATCTGTTTATCGTATGTTGTCCCCTGTCTCCCGATGTGGAAGATGATGTGGTTTTAGCTGCTTTTTTATTAGCAGAGTGTCCTGGGGAGGCTTTGGAGAGTGTGTGCTGCAGTCTCTCTGAAGCTGTGTGTGCCGGCGCGCGGTCCCCGCTCCGGGAGCCGGCGCCATCTTGGCTTCCCCTCTGCTGCCGGTTTTCATTAAATTTCGGGGCTTTCCCTGTCTCTTTCTCCCGATTTTGCATTCTAGTGGTGATCTAGGGTGTCTCACCTCTCTTATTGTGCTGTCGCTGATGGTTAATTTGCGGTCCAAGTCGCTAATTTGGCTGAATGAGGCCGGAGCTCCTTCTCACACAACCATACGAGTCGGCAGCTGGCCACGCCCCCAACTCCTACCTCTTAAAGGGACCGAGAAAAAATGACCTTTTCTGCACTCCAATGTAAGTCAATGGGGCGATTTTTTGGCTATGTGCTAGAAATGAAATTCAGTGCGGATTGGATGACAGGCACCCTAGGCACCCAGGATCGGCTTTAGTTTCACGTGTATCTCTTAAGCCGGCAGAGAAAATCCACCTGATATGCGCTCCACACAATTGAATAGAGACGCCATTGATTTTCTATGGGAATTGCAGAAATGACTTCTAAGCCTCAAAATAATGACTTTTTTTCCTAAGGTGGTAGGAATGAAACTCAGTGTGGGCTGGATGGGGTCCCCCCTGGGCACCGCAGACCTAAGCTTGTTTAACTCCTACCTCTTAAAGGGACCGAGAAAAAATGACCTTTTCTGCACTCCAATGTAAGTCAATGGGGCGATTTTTTGGCTATGTGCTAGAAATGAAATTCAGTGCGGATTGGATGACAGGCACCCTAGGCACCCAGGATCGGCTTTAGTTTCACGTGTATCTCTTAAGCCGGCAGAGAAAACCCACCTGATATGCGCTCCACACAATTGAATTAGAGACGCCGTTGATTTTCTATGGGAATTGCAGAAATGACTTCTAAGCCTCAAAATAATGACTTTTTTTCCTAAGGTGGTAGGAATGAAACTCAGTGCGGGCTGGATGGGGTCCCCCCTGGGCACCGCAGACCTAAGCTTGTTTAACTCCTACCTCTTAAAGGGACCGAGAAAAAATGACCTTTTCTGCACTCCAATGTAAGTCAATGGGGCGATTTTTTGGCTATGTGCTAGAAATGAAATTCAGTGCGGATTGGATGACAGGCACCCTAGGCACCCAGGATCGGCTTTAGTTTCACGTGTATCTCTTAAGCCGGCAGAGAAAATCCACCTGATATGCGCTCCACACAATTGAATAGAGACGCCAGTTGATTTTCTATGGGAATTGCAGAAATGACTTCTAAGCCTCAAAATAATGACTTTTTTTCCTAAGGTGGTAGGAATGAAACTCAGTGTGGGCTGGATGGGGTCCCCCCTGGGCACCGCAGACCTAAGCTTGTTTAACTCCTACCTCTTAAAGGGACCGAGAAAAAATGACCTTTTCTGCACTCCAATGTAAGTCAATGGGGCGATTTTTTGGCTATGTGCTAGAAATGAAATTCAGTGCGGATTGGATGACAGGCACCCTAGGCACCCAGGATCGGCTTTAGTTTCACGTGTATCTCTTAAGCCGGCAGAGAAAATCCACCTGATATGCGCTCCACACAATTGAATAGAGACGCCATTGATTTTCTATGGGAATTGCAGAAATGACTTCTAAGCCTCAAAATAATGACTTTTTTTCCTAAGGTGGTAGGAATGAAACTCAGTGTGGGCTGGATGGGGTCCCCCCTGGGCACCGCAGACCTAAGCTTGTTTAACTCCTACCTCTTAAAGGGACCGAGAAAAAATGACCTTTTCTGCACTCCAATGTAAGTCAATGGGGCGATTTTTTGGCTATGTGCTAGAAATGAAATTCAGTGCGGATTGGATGACAGGCACCCTAGGCACCCAGGATCGGCTTTAGTTTCACGTGTATCTCTTAAGCCGGCAGAGAAAACCCACCTGATATGCGCTCCACACAATTGAATAGAGACGCCGTTGATTTTCTATGGGAATTGCAGAAATGACTTCTAAGCCTCAAAATAATGACTTTTTTTCCTAAGGTGGTAGGAATGAAACTCAGTGCGGGCTGGATGGGGTCCCCCCTGGGCACCGCAGACCTAAGCTTGTTTAACTCCTACCTCTTAAAGGGACCGAGAAAAAATGACCTTTTCTGCACTCCAATGTAAGTCAATGGGGCGATTTTTTGGCTATGTGCTAGAAATGAAATTCAGTGCGGATTGGATGACAGGCACCCTAGGCACCCAGGATCGGCTTTAGTTTCACGTGTATCTCTTAAGCCGGCAGAGAAAACCCACCTGATATGCGCTCCACACAATTGAATTAGAGACGCCGTTGATTTTCTATGGGAATTGCAGAAATGACTTCTAAGCCTCAAAATAATGACTTTTTTTCCTAAGGTGGTAGGAATGAAACTCAGTGCGGGCTGGATGGGGTCCCCCTGGGCACCGCAGACCTAAGCTTGTTTAACTCCTACCTCTTAAAGGGACCGAGAAAAAATGACCTTTTCTGCACTCCAATGTAAGTCAATGGGGCGATTTTTTGGCTATGTGCTAGAAATGAAATTCAGTGCGGATTGGATGACAGGCACCCTAGGCACCCAGGATCGGCTTTAGTTTCACGTGTATCTCTTAAGCCGGCAGAGAAAATCCACCTGATATGCGCTCCACACAATTGAATAGAGACGCCATTGATTTTCTATGGGAATTGCAGAAATGACTTCTAAGCCTCAAAATAATGACTTTTTTTCCTAAGGTGGTAGGAATGAAACTCAGTGTGGGCTGGATGGGGTCCCCCCTGGGCACCGCAGACCTAAGCTTGTTTAACTCCTACCTCTTAAAGGGACCGAGAAAAAATGACCTTTTCTGCACTCCAATGTAAGTCAATGGGGCGATTTTTTGGCTATGTGCTAGAAATGAAATTCAGTGCGGATTGGATGACAGGCACCCTAGGCACCCAGGATCGGCTTTAGTTTCACGTGTATCTCTTAAGGCCGGCAGAGAAAATCCACCTGATATGCGCTCCACACAATTGAATAGAGACGCCATTGATTTTCTATGGGAATTGCAGAAATGACTTCTAAGCCTCAAAATAATGACTTTTTTTCCTAAGGTGGTAGGAATGAAACTCAGTGTGGGCTGGATGGGGTCCCCCCTGGGCACCGCAGACCTAAGCTTGTTTAACTCCTACCTCTTAAAGGGACCGAGAAAAAATGACCTTTTCTGCACTCCAATGTAAGTCAATGGGGCGATTTTTTGGCTATGTGCTAGAAATGAAATTCAGTGCGGATTGGATGACAGGCACCCTAGGCACCCAGGATCGGCTTTAGTTTCACGTGTATCTCTTAAGGCGGCAGAGAAAATCCACCTGATATGCGCTCCACACAATTGAATAGAGACGCCATTGATTTTCTATGGGAATTGCAGAAATGACTTCTAAGCCTCAAAATAATGACTTTTTTTCCTAAGGTGGTAGGAATGAAACTCAGTGTGGGCTGGATGGGGTCCCCCCTGGGCACCGCAGACCTAAGCTTGTTTAACTCCTACCTCTTAAAGGGACCGAGAAAAAATGACCTTTTCTGCACTCCAATGTAAGTCAATGGGGCGATTTTTTGGCTATGTGCTAGAAATGAAATTCAGTGCGGATTGGATGACAGGCACCCTAGGCACCCAGGATCGGCTTTAGTTTCACGTGTATCTCTTAAGCCGGCAGAGAAAACCCACCTGATATGCGCTCCACACAATTGAATTAGAGACGCCGTTGATTTTCTATGGGAATTGCAGAAATGACTTCTAAGCCTCAAAATAATGACTTTTTTTCCTAAGGTGGTAGGAATGAAACTCAGTGCGGGCTGGATGGGGTCCCCCCTGGGCACCGCAGACCTAAGCTTGTTTAACTCCTACCTCTTAAAGGGACCGAGAAAAAATGACCTTTTCTGCACTCCAATGTAAGTCAATGGGGCGATTTTTTGGCTATGTGCTAGAAATGAAATTCAGTGCGGATTGGATGACAGGCACCCTAGGCACCCAGGATCGGCTTTAGTTTCACGTGTATCTCTTAAGCCGGCAGAGAAAATCCACCTGATATGCGCTCCACACAATTGAATAGAGACGCCATTGATTTTCTATGGGAATTGCAGAAATGTCTTCTAAGCCTCAAAATAATGACTTTTTTTCCTAAGGTGGTAGGAATGAAACTCAGTGTGGGCTGGATGAGATCCCCCCTGGGCACCGCAGACCTAAGCTTGTTTAACTCCTACCTCTTAAAGGGACCGAGAAAAAATGACCTTTTCTGCACTCCAATGTAAGTCAATGGGGCGATTTTTTGGCTATGTGCTAGAAATGAAATTCAGTGCGGATTGGATGACAGGCACCCTAGGCACCCAGGATCGGCTTTAGTTTCACGTGTATCTCTTAAGCCGGCAGAGAAAATCCACCTGATATGCGCTCCACACAATTGAATTAGAGACGCCGTTGATTTTCTATGGGAATTGCAGAAATGACTTCTAAGCCTCAAAATAATGACTTTTTTTCCTAAGGTGGTAGGAATGAAACTCAGTGCGGGCTGGATGGGGTCCCCCCTGGGCACCGCAGACCTAAGCTTGTTTAACTCCTACCTCTTAAAGGGACCGAGAAAAAATGACCTTTTCTGCACTCCAATGTAAGTCAATGGGGCGATTTTTTGGCTATGTGCTAGAAATGAAATTCAGTGCGGATTGGATGACAGGCACCCTAGGCACCCAGGATCGGCTTTAGTTTCACGTGTATCTCTTAAGCCGGCAGAGAAAATCCACCTGATATGCGCTCCACACAATTGAATAGAGACGCCATTGATTTTCTTGCAAATGTATATTTTATTGAGAAAGAACTGAAAGCGGATAAACAAAAGCCATAATATTTTGTATATATGAAGGGTAGGGGAAAAGGGTATGGGTATGGGTGGGGTGTAAGAATAGGGACATGGCTGGGTATTGATGGGAGACATATGTTGGTTTGCAGATTAACAATTCTCAAAAGATTTAAATTCCAAAACCAATAAACACTTAAACTGATACATTTTAACTTTCACCCATCCGGTGGGTCAGGAAGATAAGGGGGGAGGGGGAAGGGGACTAAAGAGTGGGAGGGAGGAAGGGGATATAAGGGGAGCAGGGTGGTGGTTGCGACTGCTTAGTAACGTACCTTCTCCGACGTCCATTGGCGACACAGAAGAAACCCAGTTGCAAGCAAATTGTCGTGTTGTGAAGATGTTTTGTCTATTATATTGGCCTAAGGTATTAAAGACGATTTCCGATTATCTCTTTGTACTTTTCTGATTCTTTAAAAGTCGCCCAATCCTGCCATTTCTGTTGAAATTTTTTACCTGTATCCAAGTCATCTGCTACCAATTCCTCCAGCCTGTGGATTGAGTCAACCTCCTCTATCCACTCCTGAATAGTTGGGGTTGAGTTGGTTTTCCATTTCCTAGCTATTGTCGTTCTGGAGGCCGTAAGCAGGAACCCCAGTAGTGAAATCTTAATTGTATGGGCCTGCCCTGGGATCATTGAGAGAAGGGTGTGTTTGGGATGGTTCATGATTTTGATGCTTGAGATAGAGTTTATAAGATTTATTATGTCTGTCCAGTACTTTTTAATAGGGGGACAGGCCCACCAAATGTGTGTCATGGTTCCTCTGTCTCTACCACATCTCCAACATGCGTCTGTCTGATTCTGGTACATTTTGGAGAGTACTGTTGGGACCAGGTACCATCTTGAAAGTATTTTGAAATTCCTCTCCTGTATTCTGCAGGAAATGGAAGTTTTGTGAGTAATCAAGAAGGCCTTGGAGATCTCCTCCTCAGAGAAGGAGATGTCAAGTTCCTCCTCCCAGCTTTTGAGATAGCCTGGTCGTTCCTCTTTCTCAGAGGTTAACCATTTATAAATTCTAGACACAGTTTTAGATGGGGGAGAGGCGGAGATGCAAAGTTCTTCAAATGGAAACAGTTTCCTGTCAAGGTTTAAAATATCCCTTTGTCTTGTGTAAAATGCAGTGAGTTGGGAGTATTGCTGCTCAATAGTTTCTGTCGGGAGTGTGTCTCTAGTCTCTTTACATGGTAAATCGATTATCTGCTTGATTCCCTTTTCATCCGTAAGGTCAGAGAATGTAAAATTTTGATCGGTAGGAATGCCCAAAAATGACTTCTTATGTAGCGCTGGGATGAACCTAATGTTCCTTCCCAAGGGTATGAGAGGGCCATCATCTCTGAACTGTGTTGAAGGAAGTTGTTTTGGGAAGTTGGCTAAGTGTGTTATTGAGGCACTGATTGGTGATAACAGGAGGGATTTGTTGTCTTTTAGAATATTTTTTGGTGTCCATAATATGGCAGAGGGGTCAAAATTCGTAATGGAGGCCTCCAAATTTACCCAAAGCTTATGATCTCTATGTTGGAAGGCGTCACAGACCCTGTTCATGACAGAGGCCTGGTAATATGCCTTACAACTGGGGAGAGCGAGGCCTCCCTCGGATTTTGGTCTTATTAATGTTTTATTGGCAATACGTGTTTGCTTGTATGACCAAACAAATCTATTGAGTGTGGAGTTCATCCTGGATAAGTAGGACTGTTTCAAGGTGACTGGGACTGCCTGAAATAGATAAAGCAGTCGAGGCAATATATTCATCTTGAGGATGTTGATCCTACCCATCCAGGAGAACTCCTTTTTGTCCCAACCTGAAAGATCCTTTTTAATTTTTCCCATGATAGCATCAAAGTTTTCTTTGATTATGGTGTCATTGGAAGTGGCGATCTGAGTCCCTAGATATCTGAGAGATTTGTCTTTCCAATTAAACTGAAAGTTATCTACTAGATTTTTCTTGGTGTCTTCTGACAAGGAGATGGTGAGGGCCTCACATTTATTGAGGTTTAGTTTGTAATTGCTATGTGCAGCAAAATCCTTAATGGTTTTCAGCAGAGAAGGGAGGGATAGGTGGGGTTGTGTGATGAATAATAATAAATCATCCGCATACGCGGAACAAATATGGTGCTTGCCTCCTACCCTAATTCCTTTGATGTCAGGATTATTTTTGATTGCTACTAAGAGATGTTCCATGCAAATGATATAAAGAATCGGAGATAAGGGGCACCCCTGTCTGGTCCCATTTTTGATATTAATAGTAGATGAGAGTGTCCCATTAACTTTAATTTTAGCTGTTGGGTCATTATAAAGGGCCATGATCTTCAGGATCAAGTTAGAGCCTAGGCCTATCTGTTTCAGCGAAGCCTCAAGGAACTTCCAATCTATCCTGTCAAAGGCCTTTTCGGCATCTAAGGCGAGAAACAATGTCCCGATGTTTGCGTCTTGTGCATATCTGGCCAATGCAAATGCTCTCAGGGTATTGTCTCTCGCCTCCCTGTTGTTCACAAAGCCAACCTGATCCGGATCTATTAGAAATTCCAGGAGACCTGCGATTCTATTAGCTATAATTTTTGCGTAAATTTTTGTATCCACATTCAATAGGGATATGGGCCTATAGTTATTGCATGAGTTGTGGTCTTTGTTTTCTTTGGGTATGACTGTAATGAACGCCTCTAAAAAAGAAGGCGGGAATTTTTGGGTGTTTGATATTGAGTTAAAGGCCCTTAGCAGGTGTGGAACTGTGTCATCTGTAAATAATTTATAGAACTTGGCTGTGAAGCCGTCCGGCCCTGGTGATTTCCCGTTTTGTAGGTTCTGGATAACATCCTTAATCTCTTTTATATCAAAGTCTCTGTCTAATAGCTCTTTCTCTTCTAAGGGGATTTCAGGGAGTTTAGTGCCATTGATGTATTCGTTTAAGGGATTTGTCAAATTAGTTGGGTCTGGTTTTTGATCATCTTTGGGAAGTTGGTAGAGTTTTTCATAAAATTTTTGGAAAGTGTCTGTTATTTCTTTTGTCATATATGTGATTTTCCCGGTATCCTTTCTGATGGAGGGAATGGTGTTGTTTGCTTGTTTCTTTTTTAAGGAGTTGGCCAATAGTCTGCTAGGTCTGTTGGACCAGATGTAAAAGGTTTTACCCCCGAGTTGGACCGCTTTTTTATATTGGCTGTGTATGATGTCCTTTATTCTACATCTAATGTCTTTCAGTTCTACTAGTGTTTCTGTCAATAAAGAGGTTTTGTGTGTGGTTTCCAAAGTGTGAAGTCTCTCTAGTAAAGTATTTAGGGTCTTGGCCTTGTCTCTTTTTAGTCTGGCACCATGCGATATTAGGATCCCCCTAGCAGAGGCTTTGAAAGCTTCCCATTTAAACACAGGGGATGTGGTATCTTTCTCGTGGGCCTGACTGAATATTTCGAATGCGTTTTTAAGTGCAGCTACGCAGGCCACATCCTCTAGGAGTGCCTCGTTTAGTTTCCATATGAATGCAGTTTTCTTTTTTGGTAGGAGTGAGAGTGTTGTATGTACGGGTGCATGGTCCGAGTGGATGATGTTTCCTATTTGGGAATCCTTTATGAGGTTCAATATTGAATGAGAGGTGAAAATGTAATCTATTCTCGAGTAGGAGCTTGTAGGAGCTGAAAAGAAAGTATAATCTCTTTCCATGGGGTTTGTGATTCTCCAAGAGTCATAAAGATTGAGTTCTTTTAGCTTATTGTGTATGGATTTAAGTTTATTTCTAGCGATTTTTGTTTTGCCTCCTGAGGTGTCTATTGATGGATTTAGTAGTACATTGAGGTCCCCTCCCAAGATGATCCTGCCTTTTGCAAAACTCTGTAAGAGGGTTAGGGTTTCATTGATGAAGGAGAGCTGATCTTGATTGGGAGCATAAATGTTAGCTAATGTCAGAATTTCATCTTCTATGATGCAATTAATGAATAGGTACCTGGCTTCTTTATCAGCTTTTGTGTCTAGGACTTTATGTGGTAGGTTTCTATGTAGGCCTATTGATACCCCTTTTGTTTTCTTGTCATCTGAGGTCGCATGGTGCCATGCTGGAAAATATCTATTTTTCTTCAAGTCAGGGATACTATCCGACCTGAAGTGAGTTTCCTGTAGCATGACAACATGCGACCCCTTTTTGTGGAGGGAATATAGTATGTTGGAGCGTTTCTCTGGAGTATTTAATCCATTAACGTTCCAAGTGGTGAGTTTAATGTCTGCCATCGTCAAACTTACAGTTGTGCGTGTGTCTAATCACCAGAGAGAGACGTGGAGTTTTTGGGTTGTCGGTTTCTGCGTCGCCAACGGACTTCTTTAGCTGCAGCCGCAAGGGAGTGACTAAGGGTGGAGTGGTCTATGTAAGGGGAAAGAAGTAAATGTGAGCAAACAATATAGTAAAATCAACTTGGAAATAATAAACAAACAAAAATAAACACAAAAAGCGTAAAAACTACGCGGGGGAAAAGGTGTGACTGGTTGTCACAGAGTCTAAATAAGACTAACTAACGGGTGGTTGAGTTGGGACGCTGCTGAACCAGCAGGCGTGAGTTCCTGGGCCTAGGGTGCATTGAGTAAATATGCTATGGGACTCCTGTATGTGTGAGGTTATGGGCATTTATGTTGCCGTAATTTCCTATATCTAAAGAATGAGAAGAGGGTGTGTTGAAATGATCGGCCTGAAGTGTTTATCTCAAAAGTGAAGGCGGGTAGCAAATCTATGTGCTTGAAATGTATGGGTCACTGATCTGTCTCCTGCCTAATATGTAGTCTAACTTGGTGTAACCTGGGTTTGAGAGTATGAAATGGATTCGGCCTATGTGATGGGTGGAAAAGCGTAGTTTAGGCTACATCTTGACTGATTATTGTGTTCTAATCTATTGTGTGGTGTGAATCATGTGCTGATTCTGGGAAATACAATCGAAACAAACCAGGTTAAATCTATAAAAAGCAAATTATCAGTATAGAACATTGTGTACGTAGAACATAGTAAAAGTAAAAGCTACTCAGGAGAAAATACAAAGCAGAATTATTAAATAGTCAAGTACCAGTGCAACAAGCATATTAAAGTTCTAAGACAGATACTTCAACCCGGATTAGATGATCATCTTCTCAGATTTTTTTCTCTCTGCGGTAGAGGTGGAAGAGTCGGTCCTCTCCTGGAATCAGCCTCGTCCGTCCTGGATCTGGTTATGTAGGTGGGTGGGGGAAGAACCATTGTCTCATGGAGTTCAGTCCATTCTGGTAGATACAAGTTGCGTAGGTCCAAGGCAGTAAGGAAATCAGGAAGATCCTTTGGTTCCCTCAGAGTGTAGGTGCTCCCGTTGTATCTAACAGTCAGAGAAAAAGGGAACCCCCATTTGTACTGCAATCTTCTTTCTTGCAGGATCTGAGTGAGGGGTTTGAGCGTTGCTCGTTGTCTCAGAGTCAGCAGAGAAAGGTCCGTGAACAATTGTATCTTGGCTCCATTAAAGTCTATTTTGTCCAGATCTCGAGCCTTCCTAAGAATTTCCTCTTTTTGTGAGTAGTAGTGTACTCTGCAAATTGTATCACGAGGCTTCCTGGGATCCTTCCCCTTTGGTTTCAGGGCTCTATGGATTCTGTCAATTTCAACATGTGAATCAGGTGGCTTGCCCAAAATCTTGTTAAATAATAGAGAAGATACGCTGCATAATTCTGAGGTTTTGATCTCCTCCGGTAGGCCTCTGATTCTTATATTGTTGCGCCTACTCCTATTTTCTACATCATCCAATCGGAGGGTCAGCATTTTCTGTGAGATTTTTAAGTTCTCAGTGATACAAGTAAGTTCCTTGAGTTTGTCCTCGTGGTCATTTAGAGTCTTGTCAGCATTCCCTGCTTTCTTTTCTAGTGTGGTTACTCTGTCATGCACCACCGCGAGGTCTTTCTGCCAGGAGGCCTTTAAATCCTTGGCCAAGTTGTTCAGGTCTTGTTTGGACGGTATAAGCATAAGTAGTGCTTGTAGCTCAGGGTGCCCTTTCAAGGCTGACATGGCTTCCTCTGGCATTTTAGACCTTGTATCCTCGCTAGGTTTGGGATTATATATGACCGAGTCATTGGAGGAGGAGTATGAGTCCTCGGATGACATAGAGTCTCTCAGATAAAAGGACTTATTCAAAGTTGGTTTCTTAGGTGTCTTGACCAGCTTCTTTTTATTAGGGGGTGGAGTTTCATCTTCAGATTCATTGGGCGTGGAATAGTGATCTGAAATGTCCGACTCCTGTTGGCCTCTCTTTATCTGAGAGGGTTTAGGTAACGGCTCTAGAAACTCGTCTCCCATGTTATTCTGATTAGGTTTGTGGCGCTGGTAGACTGATTGATCGCGGATAAATCCAGCTGCTGGCACTTCTAATATGGATGTATGATCCTCCATATTATGGCTATTGTCAGATATTAGCTGGCCTGGGATGGACGGGGAGATCTTTAGGGGTATGCTGCTTAAGTGGGGTTCCCAATTTATTGAGATGGATCCTATTTTAGGAATCGCCCCTTGTCCTCCTGCCGCTGTGTGGCCTCTTTTCCCCTCTGCCTCTACCAAAATGGCCGCCGTATTAGTGTTTTTTCGCGGCTCACCTAATGAGGCTACTGGGGTCTCCCCGGGGTCTGCTGTGGGATCGGGGGTCTGTTTGCCAAAGGCAGCATCTCTTACCCCCTCCGGCATCTTCTCTTTCGGCGTGGCATCCCTTTTTTGAGGCCCAGCAATCATCTCTTCACTAGCCTTCCCATCCAAGATGGCCGCCGCATCTCCCCTTCTAGCGCCGCTGACGGCGCTCTCATCGCCTTCCGCCTTCTTATCACGGGACGGCTGGCACGATCGGGGGGTCTGGGTAGCTCTCATCCCACCTGTATTCGCACTGTGGGGTGTCAGATCTTCAGCAGCTTGTCTCGCTGCTCTGCTGCTGGCCACGTGGGAATCCAAGATGGCCGCCGTCTCTTCCCGGCCGGAGCTACAGCTGATCTTCTCAGCCCGGTCTCTCATGGCTCTGTCCTTGGTGCTGAATTTCAGGCTTTTCTTGTTGCCTGTCAGCTCCTTTACCTTCCCCTTCTTATCTGGCCCTGGATCGCTCATCTTAGCGGTGCCGGGTCCCGGGGAAGCTGCGGCCGGTCTGGGAGCTCTCACTGCCTGCTGCCGTCCATCAGCGTGCCAAGCCACGCCCCCCCTGCCATTGATTTTCTATGGGAATTGCAGAAATGTCTTCTAAGCCTCAAAATAATGACTTTTTTTCCTAAGGTGGTAGGAATGAAACTCAGTGTGGGCTGGATGGGGTCCCCCCTGGGCACCGCAGACCTAAGCTTGTTTAACTCCTACCTCTTAAAGGGACCGAGAAAAAATGACCTTTTCTGCACTCCAATGTAAGTCAATGGGGCGATTTTTTGGCTATGTGCTAGAAATGAAATTCAGTGCGGATTGGATGACAGGCACCCTAGGCACCCAGGATCGGCTTTAGTTTCACGTGTATCTCTTAAGGCGGCAGAGAAAATCCACCTGATATGCGCTCCACACAATTGAATAGAGACGCCATTGATTTTCTATGGGAATTGCAGAAATGACTTCTAAGCCTCAAAATAATGACTTTTTTTCCTAAGGTGGTAGGAATGAAACTCAGTGTGGGCTGGATGGGGTCCCCCCTGGGCACCGCAGACCTAAGCTTGTTTAACTCCTACCTCTTAAAGGGACCGAGAAAAAATGACCTTTTCTGCACTCCAATGTAAGTCAATGGGGCGATTTTTTGGCTATGTGCTAGAAATGAAATTCAGTGCGGATTGGATGACAGGCACCCTAGGCACCCAGGATCGGCTTTAGTTTCACGTGTATCTCTTAAGCCGGCAGAGAAAACCCACCTGATATGCGCTCCACACAATTGAATTAGAGACGCCGTTGATTTTCTATGGGAATTGCAGAAATGACTTCTAAGCCTCAAAATAATGACTTTTTTTCCTAAGGTGGTAGGAATGAAACTCAGTGCGGGCTGGATGGGGTCCCCCTTGGGCACCGCAGACCTAAGCTTGTTTAACTCCTACCTCTTAAAGGGACCGAGAAACAATGACATTTTCTGCACTCCAATGTAAGTCAATGGGGCGATTTTTTGGCTATGTGCTAGAAATGAAATTCAGTGCGGATTGGATGACAGGCACCCTAGGCACCCAGGATCGGCTTTAGTTTCACGTGTATCTCTTAAGCCGGCAGAGAAAATCCACCTGATATGCGCTCCACACAATTGAATAGAGACGCCATTGATTTTCTATGGGAATTGCAGAAATGACTTCTAAGCCTCAAAATAATGACTTTTTTTCCTAAGGTGGTAGGAATGAAACTCAGTGTGGGCTGGATGGGGTCCCCCCTGGGCACCGCAGACCTAAGCTTGTTTAACTCCTACCTCTTAAAGGGACCGAGAAAAAATGACCTTTTCTGCACTCCAATGTAAGTCAATGGGGCGATTTTTTTGGCTATGTGCTAGAAATGAAATTCAGTGCGGATTGGATGACAGGCACCCTAGGCACCCAGGATCGGCTTTAGTTTCACGTGTATCTCTTAAGGCGGCAGAGAAAATCCACCTGATATGCGCTCCACACAATTGAATAGAGACGCCATTGATTTTCTATGGGAATTGCAGAAATGACTTCTAAGCCTCAAAATAATGACTTTTTTTTCCTAAGGTGGTAGGAATGAAACTCAGTGTGGGCTGGATGGGGTCCCCCCTGGGCACCGCAGACCTAAGCTTGTTTAACTCCTACCTCTTAAAGGGACCGAGAAAAAATGACCTTTTCTGCACTCCAATGTAAGTCAATGGGGCGATTTTTTGGCTATGTGCTAGAAATGAAATTCAGTGCGGATTGGATGACAGGCACCCTAGGCACCCAGGATCGGCTTTAGTTTCACGTGTATCTCTTAAGGCGGCAGAGAAAATCCACCTGATATGCGCTCCACACAATTGAATAGAGACGCCATTGATTTTCTATGGGAATTGCAGAAATGACTTCTAAGCCTCAAAATAATGACTTTTTTTCCTAAGGTGGTAGGAATGAAACTCAGTGTGGGCTGGATGGGGTCCCCCCTGGGCACCGCAGACCTAAGCTTGTTTAACTCCTACCTCTTAAAGGGACCGAGAAAAAATGACCTTTTCTGCACTCCAATGTAAGTCAATGGGGCGATTTTTTGGCTATGTGCTAGAAATGAAATTCAGTGCGGATTGGATGACAGGCACCCTAGGCACCCAGGATCGGCTTTAGTTTCACGTGTATCTCTTAAGGCGGCAGAGAAAACCCACCTGATATGCGCTCCACACAATTGAATTAGAGACGCCGTTGATTTTCAATGGGAATTGCAGAAATGACTTCTAAGCCTCAAAATAATGACTTTTTTTCCTAAGGTGGTAGGAATGAAACTCAGTGCGGGCTGGATGGGGTCCCCCTTGGGCACCGCAGACCTAAGCTTGTTTAACTCCTACCTCTTAAAGGGACCGAGAAAAAATGACCTTTTCTGCACTCCAATGTAAGTCAATGGGGCGATTTTTTGGCTATGTGCTAGAAATGAAATTCAGTGCGGATTGGATGACAGGCACCCTAGGCACCCAGGATCGGCTTTAGTTTCACGTGTATCTCTTAAGCCGGCAGAGAAAACCCACCTGATATGCGCTCCACACAATTGAATTAGAGACGCCGTTGATTTTCTATGGGAATTGCAGAAATGACTTCTAAGCCTCAAAATAATGACTTTTTTTCCTAAGGTGGTAGGAATGAAACTCAGTGCGGGCTGGATGGGGTCCCCCCTGGGCACCGCAGCTCTAAGCTTGTTTAACTCCTACCTCTTAAAGGGACCGAGAAAAAATGACCTTTTCTGCACTCCAATGTAAGTCAATGGGGCGATTTTTTGGCTATGTGCTAGAAATGAAATTCAGTGCGGATTGGATGACAGGCACCCTAGGCACCCAGGATCGGCTTTAGTTTCACGTGTATCTCTTAAGGCGGCAGAGAAAATCCACCTGATATGCGCTCCACACAATTGAATAGAGACGCCATTGATTTTCTATGGGAATTGCAGAAATGACTTCTAAGCCTCAAAATAATGACTTTTTTTTCCTAAGGTGGTAGGAATGAAACTCAGTGTGGGCTGGATGGGGTCCCCCCTGGGCACCGCAGACCTAAGCTTGTTTAACTCCTACCTCTTAAAGGGACCGAGAAAAAATGACCTTTTCTGCACTCCAATGTAAGTCAATGGGGCGATTTTTTGGCTATGTGCTAGAAATGAAATTCAGTGCGGATTGGATGACAGGCACCCTAGGCACCCAGGATCGGCTTTAGTTTCACGTGTATCTCTTAAGCCGGCAGAGAAAACCCACCTGATATGCGCTCCACACAATTGAATTAGAGACGCCGTAGGAATTTTGATACTTACCTAACGGGAAATTCCTGTTCTTGAAGTCCGTAGGCGGCACACCATGGGTTAAGTCTAGGATCCCGAGTGCAAGGCAGAAGAGACATGCTCAGCAGTATCCAATCAAAAAAGGACACATGGTATAAGAGGCCGGATCAACCACACCAACACAGAGTTCGTATGCAGCAGTATATTTAATAAGGGAGGGTGTGTTGTGCCGCCTACGGACTTCAAGAACAGGAATTTCCCGTTAGGTAAGTATCAAAATTCCTACGTTCTTGCAGTCCTAAGGCGGCACACCATGGGACCTACACAGCAGTGTAAAGCACACACGGGTGGGAATTAATCCAATACTTAGACACTTAGTACTTTTCTGCTTAAGGCTGCTTTTTTAGGGATAAAAATCCCGTAGAAGGAGGTAAAAAAGGTCAAGCTTTTCTTAAACATGAAGCAGCTCTCAGCCCTCTTGAAGAACGATCTTGAAATCCAGGCCAGTCAACTGACATGGCCCTGCTGAATAAGCTGTAGTCCCATCTAGAGCTTGAGGAATAAGAAGTGAACAAGCCATAAGCACTATTTTTATATTTCTTGAGGCTGTGAAGTTCTCCTTTTCCCGCAGAAACAAATAACCAGGTTTCCCAGAAGTAGCACTTCTATCATCCAGGGGATTGATTGAAGCATCTGAAGAAGCGTCTGAAGGAGGAAAGATAATCCTTGAACCATGGCTAATTGTTAATTTAAGCCAACTTGGAGGAGAAAGATTGGAAGCCAACCATCTTCTGAAACAGAACGGGCTAAAGACACACAGAGACCTTTTGGAGATTTTCCAATTGTCTGCTGTAGTCCAAAGCAATCTATCGTGTTAAGCTAAAAAGCTCCAAAGCCTCCCCATATTCTCAGCCGGAAAGATCCCGGCGAGATAGGGGGCTGAACCAAAACCATCCTAGGAGGGGCGTTCCAGGCTGAGGCGAGTGCTTCGTCCAAACTAAAGATATTTTGGACTTGAAAACCAGATGTCTGGTATGTTACTTCCCTTCTTCGTACAAATAAACAGCAGAGTTATAAGCTGGAACTGAAACCATATATCCCTGGTAAAATGATTTAACAAAATAGTCAGGTATCAAGGGTCCCCTTGACCGCCTGTACGGGTCCGGAGAACACGCCCTGTGAATATAGATAGCTTAAAAAAAATGGAAAGGAGTGTATGAATAACACACATGAGCATACTGTACAACAGACGGCATACTATAAGGGTAGAACGGAACCTCCGAGCCGGTTTGTCAGAAATGACAAGTTTCTGTATAGCTAAGAGTTGTTCCTTGGATACTAGAATCTATTGGAGAGGCTGTACACAAGGTAGGCAAAAAAAGAGAAACCAGATAGTTACTCACTTATTAGGAGGACGCTGTCCAACATCAGGGATTATGTCATTCTATGGCAGCCGGACCACACCAAAGGGAAGGGAAAGAGCTGCACTCTCGGTTCCCGGATTCTCTCCTCTTCCTCAGCGGTAGTCGGATTCAGAGAGGAGAACTTCAAAAGCCAGGGAACCCCCGGCTGAATACATACCAAAGTATCAGGACACACTGTTCCCGCAATATCCATAGAATGGTGCTCTTGGAAAAAGAGCCATTGATAGGGCTGGTGTAATCTGTGATTCCTCCTGCTACGTTCTGGCAGGAGAATAAATCTGAAAACAACAACTCCTAGAAAAACAGCCAGCATCAAAAAAACAATATACATAGTCTCCTTAGAATGTCGGTATTAACAATACTAGGAGGCTTCCCTGTAAAGCCGTGGAGAAGGAGAATCGCCTAAAAAAAGGTTCTCCCCGCTAGCTAGGAGTAGACTTGCCGCAGGGAAAGACATTGAGACAATTCTTCCTAGCCGCATAAAGAAAAACACACCGAACAGGTTAGATGACAAAAAGTAATACATCCCAGATCCCATAAACGGGGATAATGTGGAAAACACATACAGTAAACATTTATCATGACTAATGGTCAATGATATGAGCTAGGCTTGCATCGCAAGGTATCCCATCGAGGCTGTGATGATCCTAAACAGGGTAGACAGTCATTTATGTGTGTAATGCAACCCAAGTCTTGAATTGTGGGGCTACCATCACAGACAGGGATTAGTATCCTACTTACGAGACTCCTAGAGTGTAGCTCACTAAGCTCAGGTAACAAAAATTTTTTTTTTTTTTTTTTTTCAGCAGGCAAGCAGATAATTTAAAGTCTCATAACAAGAGACTAATGTGCCGGAAATATTACTTACATTATTGAGAGAGTGGCGATGTAGCGACCAGCAGGATAACGAGCAGCCGCCTTCTGGATATACTGTTTCCGGATCAGCCATATCCACTACAGGGCAGAGTATGCTAAGCAAAAACTGGACGTGAGGTGGCGGCGGTAACAGAGGAGAACTGGTACTGATAATTCCAGTAGCAGGATGTCAGTAAGTCGTGCGGTTTCACAGTTCAGTCCGGGGTCCACCGTTTAGTCGGACTAGCGATACACAGCCCCAACATCCCCTAGGGTCCCTCTTCCAAAGTCTCAGCTGTAGTAGTGACACACAGCCAAATCCTTTATCGGATTTCCTCTCAGTCCTAATAAAGAAACATCCTGCAAAAAAGGATGAAAGACAGAGGGGATAATGAGGTACTTACCATAGAGCTAAGTATATAGATCATCACTGATAGCTTGAAGCCATTATAGGGCGAGCAAGGCCCACTGTTCACTTTGTACGCACAGCAAAGTTGTGCTTCTGGAAGCCAGTTCCTCGTGCTTTTCAAATGGCGGGAACTCTCCCGTGGAACAGGTATTGACTTCCTGGCGCACTCCCCCCTAAAAAAGAGCTTTTTTACCCTTCTCCCTGAAAAAACGGGGTGCAGGTAACGAGAAAGTACACAGAGAAAACACATTTTCCAGTACTTAGCTTTAGAGGCATAATGGCTGCCGCTCCCGACTTCCGAGACTCCGGCTCCTCGTGTCTCCGTCAGCGGGGAAAATTTCAGCATGGCAGAGAACACCTCCTTGTGCGTTAATCTGCAGGTGGACTGTGATGGTGCTCAGACACCAGCTGCACGTGCATTTAGTCGTCCGCTGAAAAGTCAGAGTGGCTAATTTTTGCGCCAGAAGTTTAAACTCTGCATCCAATAAAGAGGATTGTAGCATGGAGGTATCAGACCTGCCCCCAGTAGACATAGTTGCATACACAAGTAATGTGTGATAGTGACGGGAATAAAAACACCGTCATCCAAGAGCATGATAGGTAAACAATAACATGTCCCCTGTGTGATCTGGATGCATGCAGGTCTGAATCCGTTCATCGAGTAGGGGACGGCAAAGACAGGGAAACAAATCCTGCGTCATCTGAATGCAAGCAGGTCTGACAACCGATCGTCCAAAGGAGGATGGTGCAGATCAGGATAAATAAGAGTTGGGAGAACCATAGATTATAGTTCTGATTGCTATCCTGATGTCTTTCAGGGCGAGACCGAGACTGTAAACTGCAGAGTGGTCACCAAGTCTGTCACGCGTTGTGTCCACAACACTGTTCAAGCAAATCCATCAGTTCAGGCAATCTCCGCAGAATGATCCTCATGGAAGAAACTGATGATAGGGCTGTCAAAATCTGTGACTCCTCCTGCTGATGTATCCTTTGGCAGGAGAGTTCATTCTGAAACAGAAAATAGAAACAGAAACAGCCAGAGCAACAGAAAGGGATATATATGCGAGTACGATAAAGGGCACAAAATGTTAAACAACCCAGTGAACAAACCCCCAGAACTACCGCAGAAGGGGAAAGGCATATGACTTGACTACTCCACTCATCAGGGCGCAGACAATACAGAACCCTCCCATCTGCTATAGTGTAAGATGGGAGTGGAAGCAGAAACATAACACAGGGGGAAAAACTCTTATACGAACACAAAAATAGAGTATAATAGTATCAGTATAATAAATCAGTACAACTGGTGGAAATATCCCCGAGTTGCAGAAAAAAATTCCAATTCCCCCTATGTGTTCACAGCAAAATAGCAGATTAGAACAGTGATCTCCCAATATATAACAGCTAGGGGATTCCCCTCAGAGTTAGAGGAGAGAGAGAGAGCAGACAAAATGCTCCAAACTCAATACAAAGTATAAACCACGCCCTAGGGGCGTGGCTGCTGGGGAAGGATGAATGACATAGAGACTACTCTCCCAGCAGAGCTCAGTGATACACAGAGATCTCCCAATGAAAAGTTAGCATGATGGGAGTGAGAGTAGTAAAACAAGCTCATCATCAAACACAGTTACAGAATCATATATATACCGCTGTAACCCTTGCTAACTCTGATCAACTGATAAGGAGGGGAAAACAGAAATAATAAATAAAAACCCTCAGGTAATTTCCCCATAAGCTACGCAGCAAAAGGGCGCGCACATAACGCCTGCTGTCAGCACCTACTCTTTAGCTGAAAAAAGGAAGGCACAGAGACCGGGATGCCGATGCAGAGCCCGTAATTTAGGCACCAACTACCTAAATGAGGAGGCCGGTAATTACCGTTGCATGATGTGTGACAGACGGAAACATACACACCCTCTATTTCAGCATGACAGGCGATAGCGGAAAGGGTATTCAGTGTGGCAGGAAGCTCCCAGCACGCTGGAACGCAGGTGGACCGCACGCCGGCACCTCGTGCATAGAGTGGCGGGGGAATTCAGCACGGGCGTCTTTGGCGCCAAAATTCAAGATTACCAACCTGCCCCCATATTGGCAATGCCAGAAATCACCATAACACAGCTAAGTGAATAATAAACGGGAAAACACCACCATCAGATAACCTGATAGGTGTTATACACTCACCATGTCCCGCGGCATGTAGGTCCTCCCAGAGGACGTAGTAGGTAGACAGGAGCCATGCATCAAATGAATGTATGGTGGTCCGTACCTTAGGTCCTCCGCATATCAGGTCATCTGCATGTCAGGTCATCACCGGGAGGATTTGTCCCGCGGCATGTAGGTCCTGTCCCATTCATCCCCAGAGGACGGAGTAGGTAGACAGGAACCATGCATCAAATGAATGTAAGGTGGTCCGCACATTAGGTCCTCCGCATATCGGGTCATCTGCATGTCAGGTCATCACCGGGAGGACTTGTCCCGCGGCATGTAGGTCCTGTCCCATTCATCCCCAGAGGACGGAGTAGGTAGACAGGAACCATGCACCAAATGAATGTATGGTGGTCCGCACATTAGGTCCTCCGCATATCAGGTCATCTGCAGGTCAGGTCATCTCCGGGAGGACTGTGCGGACAGGGATCGAAAAAGAGATTGGAGAACCATATATTATAGTCCTGAGTCCAACTCTAGATCCCATCCAGGGCATGACAGATCAAGGCAGACTGCAACACTGTAGCCTGGTCTCCAAGTCTGAAACATGCGTTGTGCCAGCAAACACTGCTCAGGCAAATCTGAAAAAAACACAAAGAAACAAGTGTAAATTAAGTGCAAAAACACATAATTGTCTCTTCCTACTTGCAGAAGGAAAAAAACTCTGTGTTGGTGTGGTTGATCCGGCCTCTTATACCATGTGTCCTTTTTTGATTGGATACTGCTGAGCATGTCTCTTCTGCCTTGCACTCGGGATCCTAGACTTAACCCATGGTGTGCCGCCTTAGGACTGCAAGAACGTTGATTTTCTATGGGAATTGCAGAAATGACTTCTAAGCCTCAAAATAATGACTTTTTTTCCTAAGGTGGTAGGAATGAAACTCAGTGCGGGCTGGATGGGGTCCCCCCTGGGCACCGCAGACCTAAGCTTGTTTAACTCCTACCTCTTAAAGGGACCGAGAAAAAATGACCTTTTCTGCACTCCAATGTAAGTCAATGGGGCGATTTTTTGGCTATGTGCTAGAAATGAAATTCAGTGCGGATTGGATGACAGGCACCCTAGGCACCCAGGATCGGCTTTAGTTTCACGTGTATCTCTTAAGCCGGCAGAGAAAACCCACCTGATATGCGCTCCACACAATTGAATTAGAGACGCCGTTGATTTTCTATGGGAATTGCAGAAATGACTTCTAAGCCTCAAAATAATGACTTTTTTTCCTAAGGTGGTAGGAATGAAACTCAGTGCGGGCTGGATGGGGTCCCCCCTGGGCACCGCAGACCTAAGCTTGTTTAACTCCTACCTCTTAAAGGGACCGAGAAAAAATGACCTTTTCTGCACTCCAATGTAAGTCAATGGGGCGATTTTTTGGCTATGTGCTAGAAATGAAATTCAGTGCGGATTGGATGACAGGCACCCTAGGCACCCAGGATCGGCTTTAGTTTCACGTGTATCTCTTAAGCCGGCAGAGAAAATCCACCTGATATGCGCTCCACACAATTGAATAGAGACGCCATTGATTTTCTATGGGAATTGCAGAAATGACTTCTAAGCCTCAAAATAATGACTTTTTTTCCTAAGGTGGTAGGAATGAAACTCAGTGTGGGCTGGATGGGGTCCCCCCTGGGCACCGCAGACCTAAGCTTGTTTAACTCCTACCTCTTAAAGGGACCGAGAAAAAATGACCTTTTCTGCACTCCAATGTAAGTCAATGGGGCGATTTTTTGGCTATGTGCTAGAAATGAAATTCAGTGCGGATTGGATGACAGGCACCCTAGGCACCCAGGATCGGCTTTAGTTTCACGTGTATCTCTTAAGCCGGCAGAGAAAACCCACCTGATATGCGCTCCACACAATTGAATTAGAGACGCCGTTGATTTTCTATGGGAATTGCAGAAATGACTTCTAAGCCTCAAAATAATGACTTTTTTTCCTAAGGTGGTAGGAATGAAACTCAGTGCGGGCTGGATGGGGTCCCCCCTGGGCACCGCAGACCTAAGCTTGTTTAACTCCTACCTCTTAAAGGGACCGAGAAAAAATGACCTTTTCTGCACTCCAATGTAAGTCAATGGGGCGATTTTTTGGCTATGTGCTAGAAATGAAATTCAGTGCGGATTGGATGACAGGCACCCTAGGCACCCAGGATCGGCTTTAGTTTCACGTGTATCTCTTAAGCCGGCAGAGAAAACCCACCTGATATGCGCTCCACACAATTGAATAGAGACGCCGTTGATTTTCTATGGGAATTGCAGAAATGACTTCTAAGCCTCAAAATAATGACTTTTTTTCCTAAGGTGGTAGGAATGAAACTCAGTGTGGGCTGGATGGGGTCCCCCCTGGGCACCGCAGACCTAAGCTTGTTTAACTCCTACCTCTTAAAGGGACCGAGAAAAAATGACCTTTTCTGCACTCCAATGTAAGTCAATGGGGCGATTTTTTGGCTATGTGCTAGAAATGAAATTCAGTGCGGATTGGATGACAGGCACCCTAGGCACCCAGGATCGGCTTTAGTTTCACGTGTATCTCTTAAGCCGGCAGAGAAAATCCACCTGATATGCGCTCCACACAATTGAATAGAGACGCCATTGATTTTCTATGGGAATTGCAGAAATGACTTCTAAGCCTCAAAATAATGACTTTTTTTCCTAAGGTGGTAGGAATGAAACTCAGTGTGGGCTGGATGGGGTCCCCCCTGGGCACCGCAGACCTAAGCTTGTTTAACTCCTACCTCTTAAAGGGACCGAGAAAAAATGACCTTTTCTGCACTCCAATGTAAGTCAATGGGGCGATTTTTTGGCTATGTGCTAGAAATGAAATTCAGTGCGGATTGGATGACAGGCACCCTAGGCACCCAGGATCGGCTTTAGTTTCACGTGTATCTCTTAAGCCGGCAGAGAAAACCCACCTGATATGCGCTCCACACAATTGAATTAGAGACGCCGTTGATTTTCTATGGGAATTGCAGAAATGACTTCTAAGCCTCAAAATAATGACTTTTTTTCCTAAGGTGGTAGGAATGAAACTCAGTGCGGGCTGGATGGGGTCCCCCCTGGGCACCGCAGACCTAAGCTTGTTTAACTCCTACCTCTTAAAGGGACCGAGAAAAAATGACCTTTTCTGCACTCCAATGTAAGTCAATGGGGCGATTTTTTGGCTATGTGCTAGAAATGAAATTCAGTGCGGATTGGATGACAGGCACCCTAGGCACCCAGGATCGGCTTTAGTTTCACGTGTATCTCTTAAGCCGGCAGAGAAAACCCACCTGATATGCGCTCCACACAATTGAATTAGAGACGCCGTTGATTTTCTATGGGAATTGCAGAAATGACTTCTAAGCCTCAAAATAATGACTTTTTTTCCTAAGGTGGTAGGAATGAAACTCAGTGCGGGCTGGATGGGGTCCCCCCTGGGCACCGCAGACCTAAGCTTGTTTAACTCCTACCTCTTAAAGGGACCGAGAAAAAATGACCTTTTCTGCACTCCAATGTAAGTCAATGGGGCGATTTTTTGGCTATGTGCTAGAAATGAAATTCAGTGCGGATTGGATGACAGGCACCCTAGGCACCCAGGATCGGCTTTAGTTTCACGTGTATCTCTTAAGCCGGCAGAGAAAATCCACCTGATATGCGCTCCACACAATTGAATAGAGACGCCATTGATTTTCTATGGGAATTGCAGAAATGACTTCTAAGCCTCAAAATAATGACTTTTTTTCCTAAGGTGGTAGGAATGAAACTCAGTGTGGGCTGGATGGGGTCCCCCCTGGGCACCGCAGACCTAAGCTTGTTTAACTCCTACCTCTTAAAGGGACCGAGAAAAAATGACCTTTTCTGCACTCCAATGTAAGTCAATGGGGCGATTTTTTGGCTATGTGCTAGAAATGAAATTCAGTGCGGATTGGATGACAGGCACCCTAGGCACCCAGGATCGGCTTTAGTTTCACGTGTATCTCTTAAGCCGGCAGAGAAAATCCACCTGATATGCGCTCCACACAATTGAATAGAGACGCCATTGATTTTCTATGGGAATTGCAGAAATGACTTCTAAGCCTCAAAATAATGACTTTTTTTCCTAAGGTGGTAGGAATGAAACTCAGTGTGGGCTGGATGGGGTCCCCCCTGGGCACCGCAGACCTAAGCTTGTTTAACTCCTACCTCTTAAAGGGACCGAGAAAAAATGACCTTTTCTGCACTCCAATGTAAGTCAATGGGGCGATTTTTTGGCTATGTGCTAGAAATGAAATTCAGTGCGGATTGGATGACAGGCACCCTAGGCACCCAGGATCGGCTTTAGTTTCACGTGTATCTCTTAAGCCGGCAGAGAAAACCCACCTGATATGCGCTCCACACAATTGAATTAGAGACGCCGTTGATTTTCTATGGGAATTGCAGAAATGACTTCTAAGCCTCAAAATAATGACTTTTTTTCCTAAGGTGGTAGGAATGAAACTCAGTGCGGGCTGGATGGGGTCCCCCCTGGGCACCGCAGACCTAAGCTTGTTTAACTCCTACCTCTTAAAGGGACCGAGAAAAAATGACCTTTTCTGCACTCCAATGTAAGTCAATGGGGCGATTTTTTGGCTATGTGCTAGAAATGAAATTCAGTGCGGATTGGATGACAGGCACCCTAGGCACCCAGGATCGGCTTTAGTTTCACGTGTATCTCTTAAGCCGGCAGAGAAAACCCACCTGATATGCGCTCCACACAATTGAATTAGAGACGCCGTTGATTTTCTATGGGAATTGCAGAAATGACTTCTAAGCCTCAAAATAATGACTTTTTTTCCTAAGGTGGTAGGAATGAAACTCAGTGCGGGCTGGATGGGGTCCCCCCTGGGCACCGCAGACCTAAGCTTGTTTAACTCCTACCTCTTAAAGGGACCGAGAAAAAATGACCTTTTCTGCACTCCAATGTAAGTCAATGGGGCGATTTTTTGGCTATGTGCTAGAAATGAAATTCAGTGCGGATTGGATGACAGGCACCCTAGGCACCCAGGATCGGCTTTAGTTTCACGTGTATCTCTTAAGCCGGCAGAGAAAATCCACCTGATATGCGCTCCACACAATTGAATAGAGACGCCATTGATTTTCTATGGGAATTGCAGAAATGACTTCTAAGCCTCAAAATAATGACTATTTTTCCTAAGGTGGTAGGAATGAAACTCAGTGTGGGCTGGATGGGGTCCCCCCTGGGCACCGCAGACCTAAGCTTGTTTAACTCCTACCTCTTAAAGGGACCGAGAAAAAATGACCTTTTCTGCACTCCAATGTAAGTCAATGGGGCGATTTTTTGGCTATGTGCTAGAAATGAAATTCAGTGCGGATTGGATGACAGGCACCCTAGGCACCCAGGATCGGCTTTAGTTTCACGTGTATCTCTTAATCAGGCAGAGAAAATCCACCTGATATGCGCTCCACACAATAGAATAGAGACGCCATTGATTTTCTATGGGAATTGCAGAAATGACTTCTAAGCCTCAAAATAATGACTTTTTTTCCTAAGGTGGTAGGAATGAAACTCAGTGTGGGCTGGATGGGGTCCCCCCTGGGCACCGCAGACCTAAGCTTGTTTAACTCCTACCTCTTAAAGGGACCGAGAAAAAATGACCTTTTCTGCACTCCAATGTAAGTCAATGGGGCGATTTTTTGGCTATGTGCTAGAAATGAAATTCAGTGCGGATTGGATGACAGGCACCCTAGGCACCCAGGATCGGCTTTAGTTTCACGTGTATCTCTTAAGCCGGCAGAGAAAACCCACCTGATATGCGCTCCACACAATTGAATAGAGACGCCGTTGATTTTCTATGGGAATTGCAGAAATGACTTCTAAGCCTCAAAATAATGACTTTTTTTTCCTAAGGTGGTAGGAATGAAACTCAGTGCGGGCTGGATGGGGTCCCCCCTGGGCACCGCAGACCTAAGCTTGTTTAACTCCTACCTCTTAAAGGGACCGAGAAAAAATGACCTTTTCTGCACTCCAATGTAAGTCAATGGGGCGATTTTTTGGCTATGTGCTAGAAATGAAATTCAGTGCGGATTGGATGACAGGCACCCTAGGCACCCAGGATCGGCTTTAGTTTCACGTGTATCTCTTAAGCCGGCAGAGAAAACCCACCTGATATGCGCTCCACACCATTGAATAGAGACGCCGTTGATTTTCTATGGGAATTGCAGAAATGACTTCTAAGCCTCAAAATAATGACTTTTTTTCCTAAGGTGGTAGGAATGAAACTCAGTGCGGGCTGGATGGGGTCCCCCCTGGGCACCGCAGACCTAAGCTTGTTTAACTCCTACCTCTTAAAGGGACCGAGAAAAAATGACCTTTTCTGCACTCCAATGTAAGTCAATGGGGCGATTTTTTGGCTATGTGCTAGAAATGAAATTCAGTGCGGATTGGATGACAGGCACCCTAGGCACCCAGGATCGGCTTTAGTTTCACGTGTATCTCTTAAGCCGGCAGAGAAAATCCACCTGATATGCGCTCCACACAATTGAATAGAGACGCCAGTTGATTTTCTATGGGAATTGCAGAAATGACTTCTAAGCCTCAAAATAATGACTTTTTTTCCTAAGGTGGTAGGAATGAAACTCAGTGCGGGCTGGATGGGGTCCCCCCTGGGCACCGCAGACCTAAGCTTGTTTAACTCCTACCTCTTAAAGGGACCGAGAAAAAATGACCTTTTCTGCACTCCAATGTAAGTCAATGGGGCGATTTTTTGGCTATGTGCTAGAAATGAAATTCAGTGCGGATTGGATGACAGGCACCCTAGGCACCCAGGATCGGCTTTAGTTTCACGTGTATCTCTTAAGCCGGCAGAGAAAACCCACCTGATATGCGCTCCACACAATTGAATTAGAGACGCCGTTGATTTTCTATGGGAATTGCAGAAATGACTTCTAAGCCTCAAAATAATGACTTTTTTTCCTAAGGTGGTAGGAATGAAACTCAGTGCGGGCTGGATGGGGTCCCCCCTGGGCACCGCAGACCTAAGCTTGTTTAACTCCTACCTCTTAAAGGGACCGAGAAAAAATGACCTTTTCTGCACTCCAATGTAAGTCAATGGGGCGATTTTTTGGCTATGTGCTAGAAATGAAATTCAGTGCGGATTGGATGACAGGCACCCTAGGCACCCAGGATCGGCTTTAGTTTCACGTGTATCTCTTAAGCCGGCAGAGAAAATCCCACCTGATATGCGCTCCACACAATTGAATAGAGACGCCAGTTGATTTTCTATGGGAATTGCAGAAATGACTTCTAAGCCTCAAAATAATGACTTTTTTTCCTAAGGTGGTAGGAATGAAACTCAGTGCGGGCTGGATGGGGTCCCCCCTGGGCACCGCAGACCTAAGCTTGTTTAACTCCTACCTCTTAAAGGGACCGAGAAAAAATGACCTTTTCTGCACTCCAATGTAAGTCAATGGGGCGATTTTTTGGCTATGTGCTAGAAATGAAATTCAGTGCGGATTGGATGACAGGCACCCTAGGCACCCAGGATCGGCTTTAGTTTCACGTGTATCTCTTAAGCCGGCAGAGAAAATCCACCTGATATGCGCTCCACACAATTGAATAGAGACGCCATTGATTTTCTATGGGAATTGCAGAAATGACTTCTAAGCCTCAAAATAATGACTTTTTTTCCTAAGGTGGTAGGAATGAAACTCAGTGCTGGGCTGGATGGGGTCCCCCCTGGGCACCGCAGACCTAAGCTTGTTTAACTCCTACCTCTTAAAGGGACCGAGAAAAAATGACCTTTTCTGCACTCCAATGTAAGTCAATGGGGCGATTTTTTGGCTATGTGCTAGAAATGAAATTCAGTGCGGATTGGATGACAGGCACCCTAGGCACCCAGGATCGGCTTTAGTTTCACGTGTATCTCTTAAGCCGGCAGAGAAAATCCACCTGATATGCGCTCCACACAATTGAATAGAGACGCCATTGATTTTCTATGGGAATTGCAGAAATGACTTCTAAGCCTCAAAATAATGACTTTTTTTCCTAAGGTGGTAGGAATGAAACTCAGTGTGGGCTGGATGGGGTCCCCCCTGGGCACCGCAGACCTAAGCTTGTTTAACTCCTACCTCTTAAAGGGACCGAGAAAAAATGACCTTTTCTGCACTCCAATGTAAGTCAATGGGGCGATTTTTTGGCTATGTGCTAGAAATGAAATTCAGTGCGGATTGGATGACAGGCACCCTAGGCACCCAGGATCGGCTTTAGTTTCACGTGTATCTCTTAAGCCGGCAGAGAAAACCCACCTGATATGCGCTCCACACAATTGAATAGAGACGCCGTTGATTTTCTATGGGAATTGCAGAAATGACTTCTAAGCCTCAAAATAATGACTTTTTTTCCTAAGGTGGTAGGAATGAAACTCAGTGCGGGCTGGATGGGGTCCCCCCTGGGCACCGCAGACCTAAGCTTGTTTAACTCCTACCTCTTAAAGGGACCGAGAAAAAATGACCTTTTCTGCACTCCAATGTAAGTCAATGGGGCGATTTTTTGGCTATGTGCTAGAAATGAAATTCAGTGCGGATTGGATGACAGGCACCCTAGGCACCCAGGATCGGCTTTAGTTTCACGTGTATCTCTTAAGCCGGCAGAGAAAACCCACCTGATATGCGCTCCACACAATAGAATAGAGACGCCATTGATTTTCTATGGGAATTGCAGAAATGACTTCTAAGCCTCAAAATAATGACTTTTTTTCCTAAGGTGGTAGGAATGAAACTCAGTGCGGGCTGGATGGGGTCCCCCCTGGGCACCGCAGACCTAAGCTTGTTTAACTCCTACCTCTTAAAGGGACCGAGAAAAAATGACCTTTTCTGCACTCCAATGTAAGTCAATGGGGCGATTTTTTGGCTATGTGCTAGAAATGAAATTCAGTGCGGATTGGATGACAGGCACCCTAGGCACCCAGGATCGGCTTTAGTTTCACGTGTATCTCTTAAGCCGGCAGAGAAAACCCACCTGATATGCGCTCCACACAATTGAATAGAGACGCCGTTGATTTTCTATGGGAATTGCAGAAATGACTTCTAAGCCTCAAAATAATGACTTTTTTTCCTAAGGTGGTAGGAATGAAACTCAGTGCGGGCTGGATGGGGTCCCCCCTGGGCACCGCAGACCTAAGCTTGTTTAACTCCTACCTCTTAAAGGGACCGAGAAAAAATGACCTTTTCTGCACTCCAATGTAAGTCAATGGGGCGATTTTTTGGCTATGTGCTAGAAATGAAATTCAGTGCGGATTGGATGACAGGCACCCTAGGCACCCAGGATCGGCTTTAGTTTCACGTGTATCTCTTAAGCCGGCAGAGAAAACCCACCTGATATGCGCTCCACACAATTGAATTAGAGACGCCGTTGATTTTCTATGGGAATTGCAGAAATGACTTCTAAGCCTCAAAATAATGACTTTTTTTCCTAAGGTGGTAGGAATGAAACTCAGTGCGGGCTGGATGGGGTCCCCCCTGGGCACCGCAGACCTAAGCTTGTTTAACTCCTACCTCTTAAAGGGACCGAGAAAAAATGACCTTTTCTGCACTCCAATGTAAGTCAATGGGGCGATTTTTTGGCTATGTGCTAGAAATGAAATTCAGTGCGGATTGGATGACAGGCACCCTAGGCACCCAGGATCGGCTTTAGTTTCACGTGTATCTCTTAAGCCGGCAGAGAAAATCCACCTGATATGCGCTCCACACAATTGAATAGAGACGCCATTGATTTTCTATGGGAATTGCAGAAATGACTTCTAAGCCTCAAAATAATGACTTTTTTTTCCTAAGGTGGTAGGAATGAAACTCAGTGCGGGCTGGATGGGGTCCCCCCTGGGCACCGCAGACCTAAGCTTGTTTAACTCCTACCTCTTAAAGGGACCGAGAAAAAATGACCTTTTCTGCACTCCAATGTAAGTCAATGGGGCGATTTTTTGGCTATGTGCTAGAAATGAAATTCAGTGCGGATTGGATGACAGGCACCCTAGGCACCCAGGATCGGCTTTAGTTTCACGTGTATCTCTTAAGCCGGCAGAGAAAATCCCACCTGATATGCGCTCCACACAATTGAATAGAGACGCCGTTGATTTTCTATGGGAATTGCAGAAATGACTTCTAAGCCTCAAAATAATGACTTTTTTTCCTAAGGTGGTAGGAATGAAACTCAGTGTGGGCTGGATGGGGTCCCCCCTGGGCACCGCAGACCTAAGCTTGTTTAACTCCTACCTCTTAAAGGGACCGAGAAAAAATGACCTTTTCTGCACTCCAATGTAAGTCAATGGGGCGATTTTTTTGGCTATGTGCTAGAAATGAAATTCAGTGCGGATTGGATGACAGGCACCCTAGGCACCCAGGATCGGCTTTAGTTTCACGTGTATCTCTTAAGCCGGCAGAGAAAATCCACCTGATATGCGCTCCACACAATTGAATAGAGACGCCGTTGATTTTCTATGGGAATTGCAGAAATGACTTCTAAGCCTCAAAATAATGACTTTTTTTCCTAAGGTGGTAGGAATGAAACTCAGTGCGGGCTGGATGGGGTCCCCCCTGGGCACCGCAGACCTAAGCTTGTTTAACTCCTACCTCTTAAAGGGACCGAGAAAAAATGACCTTTTCTGCACTCCAATGTAAGTCAATGGGGCGATTTTTTGGCTATGTGCTAGAAATGAAATTCAGTGCGGATTGGATGACAGGCACCCTAGGCACCCAGGATCGGCTTTAGTTTCACGTGTATCTCTTAAGCCGGCAGAGAAAACCCACCTGATATGCGCTCCACACAATTGAATAGAGACGCCGTTGATTTTCTATGGGAATTGCAGAAATGACTTCTAAGCCTCAAAATAATGACTTTTTTTCCTAAGGTGGTAGGAATGAAACTCAGTGCGGGCTGGATGGGGTCCCCCCTGGGCACCGCAGACCTAAGCTTGTTTAACTCCTACCTCTTAAAGGGACCGAGAAAAAATGACCTTTTCTGCACTCCAATGTAAGTCAATGGGGCGATTTTTTGGCTATGTGCTAGAAATGAAATTCAGTGCGGATTGGATGACAGGCACCCTAGGCACCCAGGATCGGCTTTAGTTTCACGTGTATCTCTTAAGCCGGCAGAGAAAACCCACCTGATATGCGCTCCACACAATTGAATAGAGACGCCGTTGATTTTCTATGGGAATTGCAGAAATGACTTCTAAGCCTCAAAATAATGACTTTTTTTCCTAAGGTGGTAGGAATGAAACTCAGTGCGGGCTGGATGGGGTCCCCCCTGGGCACCGCAGACCTAAGCTTGTTTAACTCCTACCTCTTAAAGGGACCGAGAAAAAATGACCTTTTCTGCACTCCAATGTAAGTCAATGGGGCGATTTTTTGGCTATGTGCTAGAAATGAAATTCAGTGCGGATTGGATGACAGGCACCCTAGGCACCCAGGATCGGCTTTAGTTTCACGTGTATCTCTTAAGCCGGCAGAGAAAACCCACCTGATATGCGCTCCACACAATTGAATAGAGACGCCGTTGATTTTCTATGGGAATTGCAGAAATGACTTCTAAGCCTCAAAATAATGACTTTTTTTCCTAAGGTGGTAGGAATGAAACTCAGTGCGGGCTGGATGGGGTCCCCCCTGGGCACCGCAGACCTAAGCTTGTTTAACTCCTACCTCTTAAAGGGACCGAGAAAAAATGACCTTTTCTGCACTCCAATGTAAGTCAATGGGGCGATTTTTTGGCTATGTGCTAGAAATGAAATTCAGTGCGGATTGGATGACAGGCACCCTAGGCACCCAGGATCGGCTTTAGTTTCACGTGTATCTCTTAAGCCGGCAGAGAAAACCCACCTGATATGCGCTCCACACAATTGAATAGAGACGCCGTTGATTTTCTATGGGAATTGCAGAAATGACTTCTAAGCCTCAAAATAATGACTTTTTTTCCTAAGGTGGTAGGAATGAAACTCAGTGCGGGCTGGATGGGGTCCCCCCTGGGCACCGCAGACCTAAGCTTGTTTAACTCCTACCTCTTAAAGGGACCGAGAAAAAATGACCTTTTCTGCACTCCAATGTAAGTCAATGGGGCGATTTTTTGGCTATGTGCTAGAAATGAAATTCAGTGCGGATTGGATGACAGGCACCCTAGGCACCCAGGATCGGCTTTAGTTTCACGTGTATCTCTTAAGCCGGCAGAGAAAACCCACCTGATATGCGCTCCACACAATTGAATAGAGACGCCGTTGATTTTCTATGGGAATTGCAGAAATGACTTCTAAGCCTCAAAATAATGACTTTTTTTCCTAAGGTGGTAGGAATGAAACTCAGTGCGGGCTGGATGGGGTCCCCCCTGGGCACCGCAGACCTAAGCTTGTTTAACTCCTACCTCTTAAAGGGACCGAGAAAAAATGACCTTTTCTGCACTCCAATGTAAGTCAATGGGGCGATTTTTTGGCTATGTGCTAGAAATGAAATTCAGTGCGGATTGGATGACAGGCACCCTAGGCACCCAGGATCGGCTTTAGTTTCACGTGTATCTCTTAAGCCGGCAGAGAAAACCCACCTGATATGCGCTCCACACAATTGAATAGAGACGCCGTTGATTTTCTATGGGAATTGCAGAAATGACTTCTAAGCCTCAAAATAATGACTTTTTTTCCTAAGGTGGTAGGAATGAAACTCAGTGCGGGCTGGATGGGGTCCCCCCTGGGCACCGCAGACCTAAGCTTGTTTAACTCCTACCTCTTAAAGGGACCGAGAAAAAATGACCTTTTCTGCACTCCAATGTAAGTCAATGGGGCGATTTTTTGGCTATGTGCTAGAAATGAAATTCAGTGCGGATTGGATGACAGGCACCCTAGGCACCCAGGATCGGCTTTAGTTTCACGTGTATCTCTTAAGCCGGCAGAGAAAACCCACCTGATATGCGCTCCACACAATTGAATAGAGACGCCGTTGATTTTCTATGGGAATTGCAGAAATGACTTCTAAGCCTCAAAATAATGACTTTTTTTCCTAAGGTGGTAGGAATGAAACTCAGTGCGGGCTGGATGGGGTCCCCCCTGGGCACCGCAGACCTAAGCTTGTTTAACTCCTACCTCTTAAAGGGACCGAGAAAAAATGACCTTTTCTGCACTCCAATGTAAGTCAATGGGGCGATTTTTTGGCTATGTGCTAGAAATGAAATTCAGTGCGGATTGGATGACAGGCACCCTAGGCACCCAGGATCGGCTTTAGTTTCACGTGTATCTCTTAAGCCGGCAGAGAAAACCCACCTGATATGCGCTCCACACAATTGAATAGAGACGCCGTTGATTTTCTATGGGAATTGCAGAAATGACTTCTAAGCCTCAAAATAATGACTTTTTTTCCTAAGGTGGTAGGAATGAAACTCAGTGCGGGCTGGATGGGGTCCCCCCTGGGCACCGCAGACCTAAGCTTGTTTAACTCCTACCTCTTAAAGGGACCGAGAAAAAATGACCTTTTCTGCACTCCAATGTAAGTCAATGGGGCGATTTTTTGGCTATGTGCTAGAAATGAAATTCAGTGCGGATTGGATGACAGGCACCCTAGGCACCCAGGATCGGCTTTAGTTTCACGTGTATCTCTTAAGCCGGCAGAGAAAACCCACCTGATATGCGCTCCACACAATTGAATAGAGACGCCGTTGATTTTCTATGGGAATTGCAGAAATGACTTCTAAGCCTCAAAATAATGACTTTTTTTCCTAAGGTGGTAGGAATGAAACTCAGTGCGGGCTGGATGGGGTCCCCCCTGGGCACCGCAGACCTAAGCTTGTTTAACTCCTACCTCTTAAAGGGACCGAGAAAAAATGACCTTTTCTGCACTCCAATGTAAGTCAATGGGGCGATTTTTTGGCTATGTGCTAGAAATGAAATTCAGTGCGGATTGGATGACAGGCACCCTAGGCACCCAGGATCGGCTTTAGTTTCACGTGTATCTCTTAAGCCGGCAGAGAAAACCCACCTGATATGCGCTCCACACAATTGAATAGAGACGCCGTTGATTTTCTATGGGAATTGCAGAAATGACTTCTAAGCCTCAAAATAATGACTTTTTTTCCTAAGGTGGTAGGAATGAAACTCAGTGCGGGCTGGATGGGGTCCCCCCTGGGCACCGCAGACCTAAGCTTGTTTAACTCCTACCTCTTAAAGGGACCGAGAAAAAATGACCTTTTCTGCACTCCAATGTAAGTCAATGGGGCGATTTTTTGGCTATGTGCTAGAAATGAAATTCAGTGCGGATTGGATGACAGGCACCCTAGGCACCCAGGATCGGCTTTAGTTTCACGTGTATCTCTTAAGCCGGCAGAGAAAACCCACCTGATATGCGCTCCACACAATTGAATAGAGACGCCGTTGATTTTCTATGGGAATTGCAGAAATGACTTCTAAGCCTCAAAATAATGACTTTTTTTCCTAAGGTGGTAGGAATGAAACTCAGTGCGGGCTGGATGGGGTCCCCCCTGGGCACCGCAGACCTAAGCTTGTTTAACTCCTACCTCTTAAAGGGACCGAGAAAAAATGACCTTTTCTGCACTCCAATGTAAGTCAATGGGGCGATTTTTTGGCTATGTGCTAGAAATGAAATTCAGTGCGGATTGGATGACAGGCACCCTAGGCACCCAGGATCGGCTTTAGTTTCACGTGTATCTCTTAAGCCGGCAGAGAAAACCCACCTGATATGCGCTCCACACAATTGAATAGAGACGCCGTTGATTTTCTATGGGAATTGCAGAAATGACTTCTAAGCCTCAAAATAATGACTTTTTTTCCTAAGGTGGTAGGAATGAAACTCAGTGCGGGCTGGATGGGGTCCCCCCTGGGCACCGCAGACCTAAGCTTGTTTAACTCCTACCTCTTAAAGGGACCGAGAAAAAATGACCTTTTCTGCACTCCAATGTAAGTCAATGGGGCGATTTTTTGGCTATGTGCTAGAAATGAAATTCAGTGCGGATTGGATGACAGGCACCCTAGGCACCCAGGATCGGCTTTAGTTTCACGTGTATCTCTTAAGCCGGCAGAGAAAACCCACCTGATATGCGCTCCACACAATTGAATAGAGACGCCGTTGATTTTCTATGGGAATTGCAGAAATGACTTCTAAGCCTCAAAATAATGACTTTTTTTCCTAAGGTGGTAGGAATGAAACTCAGTGCGGGCTGGATGGGGTCCCCCCTGGGCACCGCAGACCTAAGCTTGTTTAACTCCTACCTCTTAAAGGGACCGAGAAAAAATGACCTTTTCTGCACTCCAATGTAAGTCAATGGGGCGATTTTTTGGCTATGTGCTAGAAATGAAATTCAGTGCGGATTGGATGACAGGCACCCTAGGCACCCAGGATCGGCTTTAGTTTCACGTGTATCTCTTAAGCCGGCAGAGAAAACCCACCTGATATGCGCTCCACACAATTGAATAGAGACGCCGTTGATTTTCTATGGGAATTGCAGAAATGACTTCTAAGCCTCAAAATAATGACTTTTTTTCCTAAGGTGGTAGGAATGAAACTCAGTGCGGGCTGGATGGGGTCCCCCCTGGGCACCGCAGACCTAAGCTTGTTTAACTCCTACCTCTTAAAGGGACCGAGAAAAAATGACCTTTTCTGCACTCCAATGTAAGTCAATGGGGCGATTTTTTGGCTATGTGCTAGAAATGAAATTCAGTGCGGATTGGATGACAGGCACCCTAGGCACCCAGGATCGGCTTTAGTTTCACGTGTATCTCTTAAGCCGGCAGAGAAAACCCACCTGATATGCGCTCCACACAATTGAATAGAGACGCCGTTGATTTTCTATGGGAATTGCAGAAATGACTTCTAAGCCTCAAAATAATGACTTTTTTTCCTAAGGTGGTAGGAATGAAACTCAGTGCGGGCTGGATGGGGTCCCCCCTGGGCACCGCAGACCTAAGCTTGTTTAACTCCTACCTCTTAAAGGGACCGAGAAAAAATGACCTTTTCTGCACTCCAATGTAAGTCAATGGGGCGATTTTTTGGCTATGTGCTAGAAATGAAATTCAGTGCGGATTGGATGACAGGCACCCTAGGCACCCAGGATCGGCTTTAGTTTCACGTGTATCTCTTAAGCCGGCAGAGAAAACCCACCTGATATGCGCTCCACACAATTGAATAGAGACGCCGTTGATTTTCTATGGGAATTGCAGAAATGACTTCTAAGCCTCAAAATAATGACTTTTTTTCCTAAGGTGGTAGGAATGAAACTCAGTGCGGGCTGGATGGGGTCCCCCCTGGGCACCGCAGACCTAAGCTTGTTTAACTCCTACCTCTTAAAGGGACCGAGAAAAAATGACCTTTTCTGCACTCCAATGTAAGTCAATGGGGCGATTTTTTGGCTATGTGCTAGAAATGAAATTCAGTGCGGATTGGATGACAGGCACCCTAGGCACCCAGGATCGGCTTTAGTTTCACGTGTATCTCTTAAGCCGGCAGAGAAAACCCACCTGATATGCGCTCCACACAATTGAATAGAGACGCCGTTGATTTTCTATGGGAATTGCAGAAATGACTTCTAAGCCTCAAAATAATGACTTTTTTTCCTAAGGTGGTAGGAATGAAACTCAGTGCGGGCTGGATGGGGTCCCCCCTGGGCACCGCAGACCTAAGCTTGTTTAACTCCTACCTCTTAAAGGGACCGAGAAAAAATGACCTTTTCTGCACTCCAATGTAAGTCAATGGGGCGATTTTTTGGCTATGTGCTAGAAATGAAATTCAGTGCGGATTGGATGACAGGCACCCTAGGCACCCAGGATCGGCTTTAGTTTCACGTGTATCTCTTAAGCCGGCAGAGAAAACCCACCTGATATGCGCTCCACACAATTGAATAGAGACGCCGTTGATTTTCTATGGGAATTGCAGAAATGACTTCTAAGCCTCAAAATAATGACTTTTTTTCCTAAGGTGGTAGGAATGAAACTCAGTGCGGGCTGGATGGGGTCCCCCCTGGGCACCGCAGACCTAAGCTTGTTTAACTCCTACCTCTTAAAGGGACCGAGAAAAAATGACCTTTTCTGCACTCCAATGTAAGTCAATGGGGCGATTTTTTGGCTATGTGCTAGAAATGAAATTCAGTGCGGATTGGATGACAGGCACCCTAGGCACCCAGGATCGGCTTTAGTTTCACGTGTATCTCTTAAGCCGGCAGAGAAAACCCACCTGATATGCGCTCCACACAATTGAATAGAGACGCCGTTGATTTTCTATGGGAATTGCAGAAATGACTTCTAAGCCTCAAAATAATGACTTTTTTTCCTAAGGTGGTAGGAATGAAACTCAGTGCGGGCTGGATGGGGTCCCCCCTGGGCACCGCAGACCTAAGCTTGTTTAACTCCTACCTCTTAAAGGGACCGAGAAAAAATGACCTTTTCTGCACTCCAATGTAAGTCAATGGGGCGATTTTTTGGCTATGTGCTAGAAATGAAATTCAGTGCGGATTGGATGACAGGCACCCTAGGCACCCAGGATCGGCTTTAGTTTCACGTGTATCTCTTAAGCCGGCAGAGAAAACCCACCTGATATGCGCTCCACACAATTGAATAGAGACGCCGTTGATTTTCTATGGGAATTGCAGAAATGACTTCTAAGCCTCAAAATAATGACTTTTTTTCCTAAGGTGGTAGGAATGAAACTCAGTGCGGGCTGGATGGGGTCCCCCCTGGGCACCGCAGACCTAAGCTTGTTTAACTCCTACCTCTTAAAGGGACCGAGAAAAAATGACCTTTTCTGCACTCCAATGTAAGTCAATGGGGCGATTTTTTGGCTATGTGCTAGAAATGAAATTCAGTGCGGATTGGATGACAGGCACCCTAGGCACCCAGGATCGGCTTTAGTTTCACGTGTATCTCTTAAGCCGGCAGAGAAAACCCACCTGATATGCGCTCCACACAATTGAATAGAGACGCCGTTGATTTTCTATGGGAATTGCAGAAATGACTTCTAAGCCTCAAAATAATGACTTTTTTTCCTAAGGTGGTAGGAATGAAACTCAGTGCGGGCTGGATGGGGTCCCCCCTGGGCACCGCAGACCTAAGCTTGTTTAACTCCTACCTCTTAAAGGGACCGAGAAAAAATGACCTTTTCTGCACTCCAATGTAAGTCAATGGGGCGATTTTTTGGCTATGTGCTAGAAATGAAATTCAGTGCGGATTGGATGACAGGCACCCTAGGCACCCAGGATCGGCTTTAGTTTCACGTGTATCTCTTAAGCCGGCAGAGAAAACCCACCTGATATGCGCTCCACACAATTGAATAGAGACGCCGTTGATTTTCTATGGGAATTGCAGAAATGACTTCTAAGCCTCAAAATAATGACTTTTTTTCCTAAGGTGGTAGGAATGAAACTCAGTGCGGGCTGGATGGGGTCCCCCCTGGGCACCGCAGACCTAAGCTTGTTTAACTCCTACCTCTTAAAGGGACCGAGAAAAAATGACCTTTTCTGCACTCCAATGTAAGTCAATGGGGCGATTTTTTGGCTATGTGCTAGAAATGAAATTCAGTGCGGATTGGATGACAGGCACCCTAGGCACCCAGGATCGGCTTTAGTTTCACGTGTATCTCTTAAGCCGGCAGAGAAAACCCACCTGATATGCGCTCCACACAATTGAATAGAGACGCCGTTGATTTTCTATGGGAATTGCAGAAATGACTTCTAAGCCTCAAAATAATGACTTTTTTTCCTAAGGTGGTAGGAATGAAACTCAGTGCGGGCTGGATGGGGTCCCCCCTGGGCACCGCAGACCTAAGCTTGTTTAACTCCTACCTCTTAAAGGGACCGAGAAAAAATGACCTTTTCTGCACTCCAATGTAAGTCAATGGGGCGATTTTTTGGCTATGTGCTAGAAATGAAATTCAGTGCGGATTGGATGACAGGCACCCTAGGCACCCAGGATCGGCTTTAGTTTCACGTGTATCTCTTAAGCCGGCAGAGAAAACCCACCTGATATGCGCTCCACACAATTGAATAGAGACGCCGTTGATTTTCTATGGGAATTGCAGAAATGACTTCTAAGCCTCAAAATAATGACTTTTTTTCCTAAGGTGGTAGGAATGAAACTCAGTGCGGGCTGGATGGGGTCCCCCCTGGGCACCGCAGACCTAAGCTTGTTTAACTCCTACCTCTTAAAGGGACCGAGAAAAAATGACCTTTTCTGCACTCCAATGTAAGTCAATGGGGCGATTTTTTGGCTATGTGCTAGAAATGAAATTCAGTGCGGATTGGATGACAGGCACCCTAGGCACCCAGGATCGGCTTTAGTTTCACGTGTATCTCTTAAGCCGGCAGAGAAAACCCACCTGATATGCGCTCCACACAATTGAATAGAGACGCCGTTGATTTTCTATGGGAATTGCAGAAATGACTTCTAAGCCTCAAAATAATGACTTTTTTTCCTAAGGTGGTAGGAATGAAACTCAGTGCGGGCTGGATGGGGTCCCCCCTGGGCACCGCAGACCTAAGCTTGTTTAACTCCTACCTCTTAAAGGGACCGAGAAAAAATGACCTTTTCTGCACTCCAATGTAAGTCAATGGGGCGATTTTTTGGCTATGTGCTAGAAATGAAATTCAGTGCGGATTGGATGACAGGCACCCTAGGCACCCAGGATCGGCTTTAGTTTCACGTGTATCTCTTAAGCCGGCAGAGAAAACCCACCTGATATGCGCTCCACACAATTGAATAGAGACGCCGTTGATTTTCTATGGGAATTGCAGAAATGACTTCTAAGCCTCAAAATAATGACTTTTTTTCCTAAGGTGGTAGGAATGAAACTCAGTGCGGGCTGGATGGGGTCCCCCCTGGGCACCGCAGACCTAAGCTTGTTTAACTCCTACCTCTTAAAGGGACCGAGAAAAAATGACCTTTTCTGCACTCCAATGTAAGTCAATGGGGCGATTTTTTGGCTATGTGCTAGAAATGAAATTCAGTGCGGATTGGATGACAGGCACCCTAGGCACCCAGGATCGGCTTTAGTTTCACGTGTATCTCTTAAGCCGGCAGAGAAAACCCACCTGATATGCGCTCCACACAATTGAATAGAGACGCCGTTGATTTTCTATGGGAATTGCAGAAATGACTTCTAAGCCTCAAAATAATGACTTTTTTTCCTAAGGTGGTAGGAATGAAACTCAGTGCGGGCTGGATGGGGTCCCCCCTGGGCACCGCAGACCTAAGCTTGTTTAACTCCTACCTCTTAAAGGGACCGAGAAAAAATGACCTTTTCTGCACTCCAATGTAAGTCAATGGGGCGATTTTTTGGCTATGTGCTAGAAATGAAATTCAGTGCGGATTGGATGACAGGCACCCTAGGCACCCAGGATCGGCTTTAGTTTCACGTGTATCTCTTAAGCCGGCAGAGAAAACCCACCTGATATGCGCTCCACACAATTGAATAGAGACGCCGTTGATTTTCTATGGGAATTGCAGAAATGACTTCTAAGCCTCAAAATAATGACTTTTTTTCCTAAGGTGGTAGGAATGAAACTCAGTGCGGGCTGGATGGGGTCCCCCCTGGGCACCGCAGACCTAAGCTTGTTTAACTCCTACCTCTTAAAGGGACCGAGAAAAAATGACCTTTTCTGCACTCCAATGTAAGTCAATGGGGCGATTTTTTGGCTATGTGCTAGAAATGAAATTCAGTGCGGATTGGATGACAGGCACCCTAGGCACCCAGGATCGGCTTTAGTTTCACGTGTATCTCTTAAGCCGGCAGAGAAAACCCACCTGATATGCGCTCCACACAATTGAATAGAGACGCCGTTGATTTTCTATGGGAATTGCAGAAATGACTTCTAAGCCTCAAAATAATGACTTTTTTTCCTAAGGTGGTAGGAATGAAACTCAGTGCGGGCTGGATGGGGTCCCCCCTGGGCACCGCAGACCTAAGCTTGTTTAACTCCTACCTCTTAAAGGGACCGAGAAAAAATGACCTTTTCTGCACTCCAATGTAAGTCAATGGGGCGATTTTTTGGCTATGTGCTAGAAATGAAATTCAGTGCGGATTGGATGACAGGCACCCTAGGCACCCAGGATCGGCTTTAGTTTCACGTGTATCTCTTAAGCCGGCAGAGAAAACCCACCTGATATGCGCTCCACACAATTGAATAGAGACGCCGTTGATTTTCTATGGGAATTGCAGAAATGACTTCTAAGCCTCAAAATAATGACTTTTTTTCCTAAGGTGGTAGGAATGAAACTCAGTGCGGGCTGGATGGGGTCCCCCCTGGGCACCGCAGACCTAAGCTTGTTTAACTCCTACCTCTTAAAGGGACCGAGAAAAAATGACCTTTTCTGCACTCCAATGTAAGTCAATGGGGCGATTTTTTGGCTATGTGCTAGAAATGAAATTCAGTGCGGATTGGATGACAGGCACCCTAGGCACCCAGGATCGGCTTTAGTTTCACGTGTATCTCTTAAGCCGGCAGAGAAAACCCACCTGATATGCGCTCCACACAATTGAATAGAGACGCCGTTGATTTTCTATGGGAATTGCAGAAATGACTTCTAAGCCTCAAAATAATGACTTTTTTTCCTAAGGTGGTAGGAATGAAACTCAGTGCGGGCTGGATGGGGTCCCCCCTGGGCACCGCAGACCTAAGCTTGTTTAACTCCTACCTCTTAAAGGGACCGAGAAAAAATGACCTTTTCTGCACTCCAATGTAAGTCAATGGGGCGATTTTTTGGCTATGTGCTAGAAATGAAATTCAGTGCGGATTGGATGACAGGCACCCTAGGCACCCAGGATCGGCTTTAGTTTCACGTGTATCTCTTAAGCCGGCAGAGAAAACCCACCTGATATGCGCTCCACACAATTGAATAGAGACGCCGTTGATTTTCTATGGGAATTGCAGAAATGACTTCTAAGCCTCAAAATAATGACTTTTTTTCCTAAGGTGGTAGGAATGAAACTCAGTGCGGGCTGGATGGGGTCCCCCCTGGGCACCGCAGACCTAAGCTTGTTTAACTCCTACCTCTTAAAGGGACCGAGAAAAAATGACCTTTTCTGCACTCCAATGTAAGTCAATGGGGCGATTTTTTGGCTATGTGCTAGAAATGAAATTCAGTGCGGATTGGATGACAGGCACCCTAGGCACCCAGGATCGGCTTTAGTTTCACGTGTATCTCTTAAGCCGGCAGAGAAAACCCACCTGATATGCGCTCCACACAATTGAATAGAGACGCCGTTGATTTTCTATGGGAATTGCAGAAATGACTTCTAAGCCTCAAAATAATGACTTTTTTTCCTAAGGTGGTAGGAATGAAACTCAGTGCGGGCTGGATGGGGTCCCCCCTGGGCACCGCAGACCTAAGCTTGTTTAACTCCTACCTCTTAAAGGGACCGAGAAAAAATGACCTTTTCTGCACTCCAATGTAAGTCAATGGGGCGATTTTTTGGCTATGTGCTAGAAATGAAATTCAGTGCGGATTGGATGACAGGCACCCTAGGCACCCAGGATCGGCTTTAGTTTCACGTGTATCTCTTAAGCCGGCAGAGAAAACCCACCTGATATGCGCTCCACACAATTGAATAGAGACGCCGTTGATTTTCTATGGGAATTGCAGAAATGACTTCTAAGCCTCAAAATAATGACTTTTTTTCCTAAGGTGGTAGGAATGAAACTCAGTGCGGGCTGGATGGGGTCCCCCCTGGGCACCGCAGACCTAAGCTTGTTTAACTCCTACCTCTTAAAGGGACCGAGAAAAAATGACCTTTTCTGCACTCCAATGTAAGTCAATGGGGCGATTTTTTGGCTATGTGCTAGAAATGAAATTCAGTGCGGATTGGATGACAGGCACCCTAGGCACCCAGGATCGGCTTTAGTTTCACGTGTATCTCTTAAGCCGGCAGAGAAAACCCACCTGATATGCGCTCCACACAATTGAATAGAGACGCCGTTGATTTTCTATGGGAATTGCAGAAATGACTTCTAAGCCTCAAAATAATGACTTTTTTTCCTAAGGTGGTAGGAATGAAACTCAGTGCGGGCTGGATGGGGTCCCCCCTGGGCACCGCAGACCTAAGCTTGTTTAACTCCTACCTCTTAAAGGGACCGAGAAAAAATGACCTTTTCTGCACTCCAATGTAAGTCAATGGGGCGATTTTTTGGCTATGTGCTAGAAATGAAATTCAGTGCGGATTGGATGACAGGCACCCTAGGCACCCAGGATCGGCTTTAGTTTCACGTGTATCTCTTAAGCCGGCAGAGAAAACCCACCTGATATGCGCTCCACACAATTGAATAGAGACGCCGTTGATTTTCTATGGGAATTGCAGAAATGACTTCTAAGCCTCAAAATAATGACTTTTTTTCCTAAGGTGGTAGGAATGAAACTCAGTGCGGGCTGGATGGGGTCCCCCCTGGGCACCGCAGACCTAAGCTTGTTTAACTCCTACCTCTTAAAGGGACCGAGAAAAAATGACCTTTTCTGCACTCCAATGTAAGTCAATGGGGCGATTTTTTGGCTATGTGCTAGAAATGAAATTCAGTGCGGATTGGATGACAGGCACCCTAGGCACCCAGGATCGGCTTTAGTTTCACGTGTATCTCTTAAGCCGGCAGAGAAAACCCACCTGATATGCGCTCCACACAATTGAATAGAGACGCCGTTGATTTTCTATGGGAATTGCAGAAATGACTTCTAAGCCTCAAAATAATGACTTTTTTTCCTAAGGTGGTAGGAATGAAACTCAGTGCGGGCTGGATGGGGTCCCCCCTGGGCACCGCAGACCTAAGCTTGTTTAACTCCTACCTCTTAAAGGGACCGAGAAAAAATGACCTTTTCTGCACTCCAATGTAAGTCAATGGGGCGATTTTTTGGCTATGTGCTAGAAATGAAATTCAGTGCGGATTGGATGACAGGCACCCTAGGCACCCAGGATCGGCTTTAGTTTCACGTGTATCTCTTAAGCCGGCAGAGAAACCCACCTGATATGCGCTCCACACAATTGAATAGAGACGCCGTTGATTTTCTATGGGAATTGCAGAAATGACTTCTAAGCCTCAAAATAATGACTTTTTTTCCTAAGGTGGTAGGAATGAAACTCAGTGCGGGCTGGATGGGGTCCCCCCTGGGCACCGCAGACCTAAGCTTGTTTAACTCCTACCTCTTAAAGGGACCGAGAAAAATGACCTTTTCTGCACTCCAATGTAAGTCAATGGGGCGATTTTTTGGCTATGTGCTAGAAATGAAATTCAGTGCGGATTGGATGACAGGCACCCTAGGCACCCAGGATCGGCTTTAGTTTCACGTGTATCTCTTAAGCCGGCAGAGAAAACCCACCTGATATGCGCTCCACACAATTGAATAGAGACGCCATTGATTTTCTATGGGAATTGCAGAAATGACTTCTAAGCCTCAAAATAATGACTTTTTTTCCTAAGAGGTAGGAGTTAAACTCAGTGGGCTGGATGGGGTCCCCCCTGGCACCGCAGACCTAAGCTTGTTTAACTCCTACCTCTTAAAGGGACCGAGAAAAAATGACCTTTTCTGCACTCCAATGTAAGTCAATGGGGCGATTTTTTGGCTATGTGCTAGAAATGAAATTCAGTGCGGATTGGATGACAGGCACCCTAGGCACCCAGGATCGGCTTTAGTTTCACGTGTATCTCTTAAGCCGGCAGAGAAAACCCACCTGATATGCGCTCCACACAATTGAATAGAGACGCCGTTGATTTTTATGGAATTGCAGAAATGACTTCTAAGCCTCAAAATAATGACTTTTTTTCCTAAGGTGGTAGGAATGAAACTCAGTGCGGGCTGGATGGGGTCCCCCCTGGGACCGCAGACCTAAGCTTGTTTAAACTCCTACCTCTTAAAAGGGACCGAGAAAAAATT